>NC_143033.1:11375000-11447500 GCF_057628025.1 Oncorhynchus mykiss | reverse complement strand
AGTCATCCAAAAACAGTAAACACCTATTATTATTATTAACACAGAAAGGCCAGTCATCCAAAAACAGTAAACACCTATTATTATTATTAACACAGAAAGGCTAGTCATCCAAAAACAGTAAACACCTATTATTATTATTATTAACACAGAAAGGCCAGTCATCCAAAAACAGTAAACACCTATTATTATTATTAACACAGAAAGGCCAGTCATCCAAAAACAGTAAACACCTATTATTATTAACACAGAAAGGCCAGTCATCCAAAAACAGTAAACACCTATTATTATTATTAACACAGAAAGGCCAGTCATCCTGTCTCCAGAGTCCTTTAACGTATTTCATTATTTCAACATCGGTCTTGAGATTATGAGACCAACTCTCCTCTGGTTCACTGACAGGAAATACATGGAAAAGGTAAACAACCCCTGTTTCTTCAGATATGTGCTTTTAGGAAACTGTTACGACATACTTACGATGACCTATGATAACAACCATTCATGGTTAAAGTCCTGCTCATCCACTGGCAGCAGGTCTGTTTTCTGGTGCTGTGTCTGACTTGGTGTTACAGACTGTAGTCCTCTTGTCCCTGACCAGTCGGTTAGTGGCAGGGTAGCCTAGTGGTTAGAGCGTTGGACTAGTAACCGGAAGGTTGCTGTAGGTCTGTCGTACTGCCCCTGAACAAGGCAGTTAACCCACTGTTCCTAGGCCGTCATTGAAAATAAGAATTTGTTCTTAAAACTGACTTGTCTAGTTAAATAAAGGTAAAATAAAATAAATAAATAAGAAAGTGAAGACCCTGCTCAGACCTGTTCTGTGTGGTGCTGTAGATGAGTTTCTGTCACTGACCCCTCCTCTTCTCTGTCTCTGTTCTGCCAGTGTGTCCCTGACCAGTCGGTTAGTGAAGACCCTGCTGTATAACTTCATCAGACAGGAGAAGTGTCCTCCTCCCGCCACACACATCTTTGATCAGCAGTCTGACGGTGGAGGCCTGCTCTACGGCCTCGCCTCAGGGGTAGCAAGTAAGTACAAGAAGGTGAACACTGTTGTTTCGTACCGTTATCCTGTTGCTGTACAGGGTTATACAGTATTATCAGCAGTGCACACAAGGGGGCGCTATTTCTTTCTAAACTGAAATATTTTTTAATAATATGCAAATTCCCATAGCGGACGCTAGCTAAATGCTAACAAGCGCAATACAACACAAACTAACTAACACAGACACCCCAGCTCATAACGTTACACAGCTATCTCAAAAGGTTTGCTGCACACGCACAACAATTACTAAACAGCAGGGATCTGGATCCAGGAAGTATTTGTTGTTGTAATTGTTGACGGTGTTGAAAATCATACCGTTGGTATTTCAAAATACCCCGGTATACCACCCAAGTCTAGCACACACCCGCACAGAGATGCAGATACACACACCCGCACGCCCGCGCCGATTCAGCCCGCGCACGCACGCACGTACGCACGCACACACCACACACACACACACACACACACACACACACACAGCCACACACACACACACAGCCACACACACACACAGCCACTCCTTCGTTGCCCGGGCGGTGTGTTTGGCGTCATTGTCATGCTGAAAGACCCAGCCACGTTTCATCTTCAATGCCCTTGCTGATGGAAGGAGGTTTTCACTCAAAATCCCACGATACATGGCCCCATTCATTCTTTCCTTTACACGGATCAGTCGTCCTGGTCCCTTTGCAGAAAAACAGCCCCAAAGCATGATGTTTCCACCCCCATGCTTCACAGTAGGTATGGTGTTCTTTGGATGCAACTCGGCATTCTTTGTCCTCCAAACACGACGAGTTGAGTTTTTACCAAAAAGTTATATTTTGGTTTCATCTGACCATATGACATTCTCCCAATCTTCTTCTGGATCATCCAAATGCTCTCTAGCAAACTTCAGACGGGCCTGGACATGCACTGGCTTAAGCAGGGGGACACGTCTGGCACTGCAGGATTTGAGTCCCTGGCGGCGTAGTGTGTAGGATGGTAGGCTTTGTTACTTTGGTCCCAGCTCTCTGCAGGTCATTCACCAGGTCCCCCAGTGGTGTTTCTGGGATTTTTGCTCACCGTTCTTGTGATCATTTTTAGTTGAAGTGTAGCTATGATGAATATTACAGGCCTCATCTTTTTAAGTGGGAGAACTTGCACAATTGGTGGCTGACTAAATACTTTTTTGCCCCACTGTAAATGTAGTGAGGTTCTGTTATTCAGAGGACACCTATGACTGTAGCTGTACAGGGTTGATCAGTAAGGGGAGACATCACCTCCCTGACTGTATACTCTGCCTCGTCTCAACATACGTCACGTAAATCACAAGATTGGTTTTCATCACATCATTTGAACGTTCAAATGTAATTGTACTGATGTAAGCCCAGACTCTCTCAGACATTAGTAGTGGAGGCAGAGGACAGCGCCAGAGAGACTTTACTTTCTCTCCCTCTGTCTCTCTCTCTCCCCGTCTGGCTCTCTCTCCCCGTCTGGCTCTCTCTCTCCCCGTCTGGCTCTCTCTCTCCCCGTCTGGCTCTCTCTCTCCCCGTCTGGCTCTCTCTCTCCCCGTCTGGCTCTCTCTCTCCCCCCGTCTGGCTCTCTCTCTCCCCGTCTGGCTCTCTCTCTCCCCGTCTGGCTCTCTCTCTCCCCGTCTGGCTCTCTCTCTCCCCGTCTGGCTCTCTCTCTCCCCGTCTGGCTCTCTCTCTCCCCGTCTGGCTCTCTCTCTCCCCGCCTGGCTCTCTCTCTCCCCGCCTGGCTCTCTCTCTCCCCGCCTGGCTCTCTCTCTCCCCGCCTGGCTCTCTCTCTCCCCGCCTGGCTCTCTCTCTCCCCGCCTGGCTCTCTCTCTCCCCGCCTGGCTCTCTCTCTCCCCGCCTGGCTCTCTCTCTCCCCGCCTGGCTCTCTCTCTCCCCGCCTGGCTCTCTCTCTCCCCGCCTGGCTCTCTCTCTCCCCGCCTGGCTCTCTCTCTCCCCGCCTGGCTCTCTCTCTCCCCGCCTGGCTCTCTCTCTCCCCGCCTGGCTCTCTCGGTCTCTCTCTTTCTCTCTCTCGGTCTCTCTCTTTCTCTCTCTCGGTCTCTCTCTTTCTCTCTCTCGGTCTCTCTCTTTCTCTCTCTCGGTCTCTCTCTTTCTCTCTCTCGGTCTCTCTCTTTCTCTCTCTCGGTCTCTCTTTCTCTCTCTCGGTCTCTCTCTCTCGGCCTCTCTCTCTCTCTCTCTCCTCTCTCTCTCGGCCTCTGTCTCTCTCTCTCTCGGTCTCTCTCTCGGTCTCTCTCTCTCTCGGCCTCTCTCTGTCGGCCTCTGTCTCTCGGCCTCTGTCTCTCATATATCCATGCATTTCACTTTTCATCTTTGAGACGCTGTGTTGCCTGTTGTTTCCTCATTGTCAGACCAAGACAGTTATGTTAGACCTCTGTCTAGATATTTTATCAATGTATATAAGGATTATGGCGGTGTGAGGTACTGTTGCACCCTCTACAACCACTGTGATTGTTCTTCCAGCTGAGTCAAATAATAATCTGGCCTTAATGGCCAAGTACTCTAAGACTGGCCACCCCTCAGAGCCTGGCTCCTCTCTAGGTTTCTTCCTAGGTTCCTACCTTTCTGGGGAGTTTTTCCTAGCCACTGTGCTTCTACATCTGCATTGCTTGCTGTTTGGGGTTTTAGTAAATGCAAAAGGGCTTTATAAAATACATTTGATAGATGGATTGGAAAGACTGGCCAGAAGGAAGAAATGTATTTGACATTTTCTTTGTAGTGTTTTGTGGATGTTTTTTACTCTCTCCATCGTTCCAATCGTCCACTTCTGCATTACCCGAGTCTGTCTCTCTTCACACAAGGCTCTTCTCACACCACTATTGGCTGCTGGGTCGGGTTCAGCAGGAGGTCAGACCAGTCTGCCTGGTTGATTTACAGTGGTGAAGGATCCTCAGGTCTGTCTGTCTGTGTGTGTGTGGACTTCTCATTGAGATAGCCCCATAATGTCTCCCGTTCACAGGACCAAAGAGGGCTGTGTGCTCACAGATAGATAGAAATAGACAGACAACACTGTAGCATTGGCCAGACTGGACAGGTGCCTGACTGTGCTAGTCTCTTCATTACTTTGCTTTGTTTATGATTCTTCCACGTCCTCTCTCATTCTAGAATGGCAGCTAGCGAGCTAAATCCCTTTACTGTCTGCCTACATGCCATGGCTGCAGTTAACCACAGTCTACAATGCACCCTGGTTGTAAATCAGGACTTGAGTACACTACTCACACTGATGTCTTTATGTAGGACAACGAGCCTGTTCTGTCTGACAGCCAAGCGGAAGAATGAATGGTATTTGTCCTGCAGAGGACAGCCTATAGTCCCCTGGACAATGAGAAGGGATGTGTTGGTGGTACCACAGGGGACTGGGCTGTTAACAGTGTTGTGGTTATTATTAAGGGTCTGATTTGGCCTCGGATCAGACGGTTTGTATTGGCATGTTGTGCTCTCCTGCCTCCCCTGCGCCTCCTGCTCTTCCTGGCTACGAACGCACATACACACACACACTCCTGCGCCTCCTGCTCTTCCTGGCTACGAACGCACATACACACACACACTCCTGCGCCTCCTGCTCTTCCTGGCTACGAACGCACATACACACACACACACCCCTGCGCCTCCTGCTCTTCCTGGCTACGAACGCACATACACACACACTCCTGCGCCTCCTGCTCTTCCTGGCTACGAACGCACATACACACACACACACTCCTGCGCCTCCTGCTCTTCCTGGCTACGAACGCACATACACACACACACCCCTGCGCCTCCTGCTCTTCCTGGCTACGAACGCACATACACACACACACTCCTGCGCCTCCTGCTCTTCCTGGCTACGAACGCACATACACACACACACTCCTGCGCCTCCTGCTCTTCCTGGCTACGAACGCACATACACACACACACTCCTGCGCCTCCTGCTCTTCCTGGCTACGAACGCACATACACATACACACACCTGCGCCTCCTGCTCTTCCTGGCTACGAACGCACATACACACACACACTCCTGCGCCTCCTGCTCTTCCTGGCTACGAACGCACATACACACACACACTCCTGCGCCTCCTGCTCTTCCTGGCTACGAACGCACATACACACACACACACACACACACACTCCTGCGCCTCCTGCTCTTCCTGGCTACGAACGCACATACACACACACACACACACACACTCCTGCGCCTCCTGCTCTTCCTGGCTACGAACGCACATACACACACACACACACACACACACTCCTGCGCCTCCTGCTCTTCCTGGCTATGAACGCACATACACTCCTGCACCTCCTTCTTTTCCTCGCTACGAACGCACATACACACACACACTCCTGCGCCTCCTGCTCTTCCTGGCTACGAACGCACATACACACACACACACACACACTCCTGCGCCTCCTGCTCTTCCTGGCTACGAACGCACATACACACACACACACACACACTCCTGCGCCTCCTGCTCTTCCTGGCTACGAACGCACATACACACACACACACACTCCTGCGCCTCCTGCTCTTCCTGGCTACGAACGCACATACACACACACACACTCCTGCGCCTCCTGCTCTTCCTGGCTACGAACGCACATACACACACACACACTCCTGCGCCTCCTGCTCTTCCTGGCTACGAACGCACATACACACACACACACACTCCTGCGCCTCCTGCTCTTCCTGGCTACGAACGCACATACACACACACTCCTGCGCCTCCTGCTCTTCCTGGCTACGAACGCACATACACACACACACACACACACACACACACACTCCTGCGCCTCCTGCTCTTCCTGGCTACGAACGCACATACACACACACACACACTCCTGCGCCTCCTGCTCTTCCTGGCTACGAACGCACATACACACACACACTACTCAGAGCTCTGTGGGCGGGACTGAGGAAGGGGCCAGTTGGAACGTTCCTCATCAGACGAGATGGGACCGCTACTCAGAGCTCTGTGGGCGGGGCTGAGGGAGGGGCTGAGGGAGGGGCCAGTTGGAAAGTTCCTCATCAGACGAGATGGGACCGCTACTCAGAGCTCTGTGGGAGGTAGGGAGGGACAGAGGGAGGGAGAAGAGAGACATTAGATAGTGAGTGAAAGAGACCGGGAATGGCTGTTTTCTTCTCCCATAATGTATTTTTCATCCAAGAGGTCCATGATCATGAAATTGTCCTATTTGCCTGGTGTGGTGCTTTATTTTCAAATGTTTCCTGTTCTTTTTTAGAACTGTTGAATTCTTCCGAGGCCCATACGCTTTGTGTACATGAAAGATCCTATTTCAGAATGACATTTAAAAAACAGCGAACCGGAGGGGAATGATGTACATGTAGTGCTTAGAACATGGTTGGCATCACAAAGATGTAGTGATGGTCTCTTTCATCTCTCAGCCTGACACGGGGCCTGACACGGGGCACGACACGGGGCACGACACGGGGCAAGTTATAGGAGAAGAGAGGGATGAAACCAATTACTGGAGAAAGAGATGAGATACAACCATGAGTCAATCAAACAGCAGAACGAGGGGGAACTGTTGTGTACAGACTCAGTGAGCATAGCCTGGCTACTGAGAGAGGCTGCCACAGGCAGACCTGGCTCTCAAGAGAAGACAGTCTATGGACACACTACCCATAAAATGTGATAGAAGCTGAGCTGCACTTCCTAATCTCCTGCCTAATGTATGACCATATAAGAGACAAATTTCCCTCATATTACACAAAGAATTGGTAATCAAATTCAATTTTGATAATCTTACATATCTATTAGGTGAAATACCACAGTGTGCCATCACAGCAGCAATATTGGTGACCTGTTGCCACAAGGGGCTACCTGTGAAGAACAAACACCATTGTAAATACAACCCAACAGTGGTAGGTCTGATTACCACGAGACAGCCTAAAGGGGTGGGGGGGGGGGGGGGTGTGTGTGTGTGTGAGGGCCCTGGCAGGGTGGGGCCAGTAAAATAACCTCTCAAAGTCAACAAAACGAAGGAGCTGATCATGGACAGTAGAGAGAGCACACCCCCATCCACATCGATGAGGGTGAAGAGCTCTCCAGAGGGTGGTGCACAGTCCCTCCAGTACATCTACAGTGTTACAGGAAGGCCTAGAAGATAATCAAGAACCTCTGCCACCTGAGCCACGGCCTGCTACCATGTAGAAGGCGGAGACAGCACAGGTGCATCAAAACTGGCACTAAATGACTGAAAAACAGCTTCTATCTCCAGGCCATCAGACTGTGAAATAGTCACTACTAGCCGGGCTGCTCAGTACCATGTTACGTTATAGCCTTATTATATATATATATATATATATACAGTGCCTTGCGAAAGTATTCGGCCCCCTTGAACTTTGCGACCTTTTGCCACATTTCAGGCTTCAAACATAAAGATATAAAACTGTATTTTTTTTGTGAAGAATCAACAACAAGTGGGACACAATCATGAAGTGGAACGACATTTATTGGATATTTCAAACTTTTTTAACAAATCAAAAACTGAAAAATTGGGCGTGCAAAATTATTCAGCCCCTTTACTTTCAGTGCAGCAAACTCTCTCCAGAAGTTCAGTGAGGATCTCTGAATGATCCAATGTTGACCTAAATGACTAATGATGATAAATACAATCCACCTGTGTGAAATCAAGTCTTCGTATAAACGCACCTGCACTGTGATAGTCTCAGAGGTCCGTTAAAAGCGCAGAGAGCATCATGAAGAACAAGGAACACACCAGGCAGGTCCGAGATACTGTTGTGAAGAAGTTTAAAGCCGGATTTGGATACAAAAATATTTCCCAAGCTTTAAACATCCCAAGGAGCACTGTGCAAGCGATAATATTGAAATGGAAGGAGTATCAGACCACTGCAAATCTACCAAGACCTGGCCGTCCCTCTAAACTTTCAGCTCATACAAGGAGAAGACTGATCAGAGATGCAGCCAAGAGGCCCATGATCATTCTGGATGAACTGCAGAGATCTACAGCTGAGGTGGGAGACTCTGTCCATAGGACAACAATCAGTCATATATTGCACAAATCTGGCCTTTATGGAAGAGTGGCAAGAAGAAAGACATTTCTTAAAGATATCCATAAAAAGTGTTGTTTAAAGTTTGCCACAAGCCACCTGGGAGACACACCAAACATGTGGAAGAAGGTGCTCTGGTCAGATGAAACCAAAATTGAACTTTTTTGCAACAATGCAAAACGTTATGTTTGGCGTAAAAGCAACACAGCTGAACACACCATCCCCACTGTCAAACATGGTGGTGGCAGCATCATGGTTTGGGCCTGCTTTTCTTCAGCAGGGACAGGGAAGATGGTTACAATTGATGGGAAGATGGATGGAGCCAAATACAGGACCATTCTGGAAGAAAACCTGATGGAGTCTGCAAAAGACCTGAGACTGGGACGGAGATTTGTCTTCCAACAAGACAATGATCCAAAACATAAAGCAAAATCTACAATGGAATGGTTCAAAAATAAACATATCCAGGTGCTAGAATGGCCAAGTCAAAGTCCAGACCTGAATCCAATCGAGAATCTGTGGAAAGAACTGAAAACTGCTGTTCACAAATGCTCTCCATCCAACCTCACTGAGCTCGAGCTGTTTTGCAAGGAGGAATGGGAAAACATTTCAGTCTTTCGATGTGCAAAACTGATAGAGACATACCCCAAGCGACTTACAGCTGTAATCGCAGCAAAAGGTGGCGCTACAAAGTATTAACTTAAGGGGGCTGAATAATTTTGCACGCCCAATTTTTCAGTTTTTGATTTGTTAAAAAACTTTGAAATATCCAATAAATGTCGTTCCACTTCATGATTGTGTCCCACTTGTTGTTGATTCTTCACAAAAAAATACAGTTTTATATCTTTATGTTTGAAGCCTGAAATGTGGCAAAAGGTCGCAAAGTTCAAGGGGGCCGAATACCTTCAAGGCACTATATATATATATATATATAAGAAGTAGATACCTTAATAACATAAGTATTTAGACCCTTTGCTATGAGACTCTAAATTGAGCTCAGGTGCATTCTGTTTCCATTGATCATCCTTGAGATGTTTCTACAACTGGATTGGAGTCCACCTGTTGTAAATTCAATTGATTGGGCATGATTTGGAACATACCTGTCTATAAAAGGTCCCACAGTTGACAGTGCATGTCAGAGCAAAGGTGGAAGGAATTGTCCGTAGAGCTCCGAGCGAGCATTGTGTTGAGGCACGGATCTGGGGAAGGGTACCAAAACATGTCTGCAGTATTGAAGGTCCGCAAGAACACAGTGGCCTCCATCATTCTTAAATGGAAGAAGTTTGGAACCACCAAGACTCTTCCTAGAGCTGACCGCTCGGTCAAACTGAGCATTCAGGGGAGAAGGGCCTTGGGGAGGGAGGTGACCAAGAACCCAATGGTCACTCTGACAGAGCTCAGGATCGAGGCAAAGATGAACAGAGCAAAGAAGAGAGAGATCCTTGATGAAAACCTGCTCCAGAGCGCTCAGGACCTCCGACTGGGACGAAGGTTCATCTTTCATCTTCCAACAGGACAACGACGCCATGCGCACAGCCAGGATAACGACCCTAAGCACACAGCTAAGACAACGCAGGAGGGGCTTCGGTAAAAGTCTCTGAGTGTCTTTGAGTGGCCCAGCCAAAGCCCAGACTTGAACCTGATCAATCATCTCTGGAGAGACCTGAAAATAGCTTTGCAGCGACACTCCCCACTCAACCTGACAGAGCTTGAGAGGATCTGCGTAAAATAACTTCCCAAGTACAGGTGTACCAAGCTTGTAGCGTCACACCCAAGAAGACTCTAGGCTGTAATCACTGCCAATGGTGCTTCAACAAAGTACTGAGTAAAGGGTCTGAATACTTATGTAAATGTGATATTTCCATGTTTTATTTTTTTATACATTTCTAAAAATCTGTTTTTGCTTCATCATTATGGGTTATTGTGTGTAGATTGATGTGTAAATAACACTATTTAATCCATTTTAAAATATTGGTTAATGTTTCAAATTTGGCCTCAGAACAGCAGAACAGCCTCTGTACAAGGTGTCGAAAGCGTTCCACAGGCTGGCCCATGTGGACTCCAACGCTTCCCACAGTTGTGTCAAGTTGGCTGGATGTCCTTTGGGTGGTGGACCATTCTTGATACACACAGGAAACTGTTGAGCGTGAAAAGTGAAAAACCCAGCTGCGTTGCAGTTCTTGACACAAACTGGTGCGCCTGCCATATCCCGTATCCCGTTCAAAGGCACTTAAATATGTTGTTTTGCCCATTCACCCTCTGAATGGCACACATTCTCAATTGTCTCAAGGCTTAAAAATCCTTCTTTAACCTGACACCAGCTCTGTGACTGGTACAGATGAACTGCAATAGACAGACCGCATACAGGACAAGACATTCAACATGGATTTGAAGCGGATTTAACAAGATATCAACAAGGATTCACCTGGTCACTCTGTCATGGGGAAAATAATGCACCACATCAGGAAAATATGACGATTTCATGGACCTCTTGGATGAAAAATACGTTATGGGAGAAGAAAACAGCCATTCCCGGTCTTAATGTTTTCATCACTCAGAGTATGGTATGTTACCATGCCAGTAAAGCCCATTGAATTGAGAGAGGCAGAGCGAGTGAGTGACCGGCTGTCTGAATGGAAAACAAGAAGAGCCCATGGTCAAACAAAAGAAGAGGAAGAGGGGCCCTTTATGGACATGGAGGGAGAGAGACTCTGAGTCTGAATGGATCGGCGGTCAGCGGTTTCCCTTAGATAAGTGTCCTTTGTTGGTGGCAGACGCCTATCAGTGGGCCATCAGAAGCCGGCCAGTCTCTGTCTCTGACTACTGTGTGTGTGTGTGTTTCCCTTTGTGTGTAAGTGCAACTACTGTCTGACTGTTATCAGAGGTCAGAGTTATGCCTTGTCCTCTCTGTAATCCCCCAGAGCCTCAGTGTCTGCTACTGCCTCGTCTCCTCCCTCTCTCTCACTCACACACACACACACACACACACACACACACACACACACACACACACACACACACACACACACACACACAGACTAATAGATAGACGCCATATAGGATTTTGGCTGACTGGTTGTAGTCATGACGGTCACGTCCACAGCTGGGACAGACCGTCGTCTCTCCCCTTACTGAGATGACTGGAGCACAGACTGGAAACTGCCTGGTGTGTCCACACTGGAACAAATTGTGTAATGTGACAGACAGAGATAACATGCCCTGCAGGCCTGGATGGACGGGCAGGCAGGCAGACAGACAGACGGGCAGACAGACAGACAGACAGGCAGGCAGGCAGACAGACAGACGGGCAGACAGACGGGCAGGCAGGCGGGCAGACAGGCAGGCAGGAAGACAGACGGGCAGACAGACAGACGGGCAGGCAGGCAGACAGACGGGCAGGCAGACAGACGGGCAGGCAGACAGACAGATGGGCAGGCAGACAGACGGGTAGGCAGGCAGACAGACGGGCAGGCAGACGGGTTGGTTAAGGCTCCCTTTTTTTCAGTTTGAAGCATTCTTTCCTCAGATTTTCCCATCACTCATTTACCCCCAGCATGATCATATAATCCTGTTTCACATGCCGCCACAGGACTGTGTGTGTGTGTGTGTGTGTGTGTGTGCGCATGCTTAAAGATGTGTCTTACTCATAGCCCTGTGCCTGTATGATCTTTAGTTGGACATTCCCAGCCAGTCTCTCTGCCAGCCAGTCTCTTAGCCTGCCTCAGTCAGTCACACTATGTCTGTGGGCAGGGCTGGAGCCGACCTATGAATCTCTCTATTCATCACACCAGTTTTATATCAGCCCTCTCATTTGTCTCCATGGAAAGAAGAGATTGTTGAAGCCATCCAACCAGCTGCATTGTAATCGCCCTTTTACTGTATTACTGTAGGCTTCCTAATGTTCCAATGCTCTGTGAGAAATGACAATCTAAGATGATTCCATCCAGACATCGTCTGACTGAGACAGTTGGCTTAGAGGACATTCCAAATGGGACCCTGTTTCTAATGGGGCGGCAGGTAGCCTAGTGGTTAGAGTGTAGAGGCGGCAGGTAGCCTAGTGGTTAGAGTGTAGGGGCGGCAGGTAGCCTAGTGGTTAGAGTGTAGGGGCGGCAGGTAGCCTAGTGGTTAGAGTGTAGGGGCGGCAGGTAGCCTAGTGGTTAGAGTGTAGGGGCGGCAGGTAGCCTAGTGGTTAGAGTGTAGGGGCGGCAGGTAGCCTAGTGGTTAGAGTGTAGAGGCGGCAGGTAGCCTAGTGGTTAGAGTGTAGAGGCGGCAGGTAGCCTAGTGGTTAGAGTGTAGAGGCGGCAGGAAGCCTAGTGGTTAGAGTGTAGAGGCGGCAGGAAGCCTAGTGGTTAGAGTGTAGAGGCGGCAGGAAGCCTAGTGGTTAGAGTGTAGAGGCGGCAGGTAGCCTAGTGGTTAGAGTGTAGAGGCGGCAGGTAGCCTAGTGGTTAGAGTGTAGAGGCGGCAGGTAGCCTAGTGGTTAGAGTGTAGAGGCGGCAGGTAGCCTAGTGGTTAGAGTGTAGAGGCGGCAGGTAGCCTAGTGGTTAGAGTGTAGAGGCGGCAGGTAGCCTAGTGGTTAGAGTGTAGAGGCGGCAGGTAGCCTAGTGGTTAGAGTGTAGTGGCGGCAGGTAGCCTAGTGGTTAGAGTGTAGAGACGGCAGGAAGCCTAGTGGTTAGAGTGTAGAGGCGGCAGGTAGCCTAGTGGTTAGAGTGTAGAGACGGCAGGTAGCCTAGTGGTTAGAGTGTAGAGACGGCAGGTAGCCTAGTGGTTAGAGTGTAGAGACGGCAGGTAGCCCAGTGGTTAGAGTGTAGAGGCGGCAGGTAGCCCAGTGGTTAGAGTGTAGAGGCGGCAGGTAGCCCAGTGGTTAGAGTGTGGAGGCGGCAGGTAGCCCAGTGGTTAGAGTGTCGGGCCAGTAACCGAAAGGTTGCTAGATCGAATCCCAGAGCTGACAAGGTAAAAATCTGTGGTTCTACCCCTGAACAAGGCACTTAACCCACTGTTCCTAGGCCGTCATTGAAAATAAGAATTTGTTCTTAACTGACTTGCCTAGTTAAATAAAGGTTCAATTAAAACATAATGGCACTGGTCCAAAGTCGTGTACTAAATAGGGTTCCATTTGGGAATCACCCTTTGTTGCCATGAAAACTATACAAGCTCTTACTAGCAGCAGTGAAAACGGTTGGGCTGAATTCATGTACAGGGGCTTTCATCCCGTCGCTCCGGTTCTTTTCTATTTTTTTGAGTCGTGGTCGTCCGTGCTGGCAGACTTGCAGTAGTAATTGTTCTGTTTGTTGTAGTTCATCTGTACTGGTCACAGAGCTGGTGTCAGTCTGTGCCTGTATTCTGACTTCGCATTTTAAATAACCAGACGTTGGAACAAATGGTTTATTGGTTTAGAAAATACACATTAATTTATTGAATATGTTGTGTATAATGCCATGTCTTTCGGTGCTGCCAATGTCGCCTCTAAAGAGAAAATGATGCATTTTCGAGTTTGGTTGGGATGCCGGAGATTTAACTGGGTCATTTACGCATTCAAATAATGTATTTTGTGTATTTGTTTGCCTTACAAAGTGCACATTGTAATGCTATTGAGAACTATTTCTACAGGAATGTATGTTACAAACGTACCTGTTTTTTAATCCTTGTTTATTGAGGAGGTGAATCATTTATTTTATTTCTGCTGCATCAGGAAGGAGGGTTGGCAAGCCAGGTCCTTGATCTGAAGCACCGTTTTAAACTGGCCAAATCCCAGGGGGAGGGTTGGCAAGCCAGGTCCTGGATCTGAAGCACCGTTTTAAACTGGCCAAATCCCAGGGGGAGGGTTGGCTAGCCAGGTCCTGGATCTGAAGCACCGTTTTAAACTGGCCAAATCCCAGGGGTAGATACATATTTTCCCAGAGTCAGATGAACTCGTGGATACCATTTGAATGTCTCTTTGTTTGAGGCATGCTAGCTGTTACCATAGACATCCAGTCATTGTGCTAAAGCTAGTTAGCGTTGGCTGGCGAAACTACCTCCTATCACGTCCTTCATCCTGGATGTCACTTAGCATGTTTTCCTCAGAGAAAAGGTCTGAAAAGGGAGAGGAAACATTTCATCCTGGTTATTAGTGAAGTTGAGTAGTGCCTGGTCTGCCAGTTCACGGTTGTCCTGAGGAAGTGGAGCAGAGCTTAGTCATGCCGAGGCCCGTCTCCCCATCAGCGTTTCCCGCGTTCCAAATGGTACCCTATTCTCTACATAGAGCACTACTTAGGGATTAGGGTGTCATTAGGGATATACAGACCTGTCTGTGTGTTCACGTGTCACTGTGCCAGGTTTGCCCCACAGTGTGTCGGTCCGCGCCAGACTGGCCCCACGGCACCATAGTGCCACCTGTCTAACTTCCTGTCCAGAACAAAGCAGCTGACAATGTAGAGGCACAGGAAGTGGCACTCTCTCTGTGTGTGTGTGTGTGTGTGTACGTGTACCACCAAATGAATATTGCTCTGTCCGGAGTACCCCTGAAGTACCCCCTCATGTGCATTTTACCAGTGAGCCTATGGTCTCATGAGTCTTCTCAAGTACCCCCTGTGCATAGACCAAGTACCCCCAGAGGTGCTAGTACCCCTGGTTGGGGACCACTGTGTCAGACTATATGAACCACTGTGTTAGACTATAAGTCTGCAATTTAACAATCTAGTAATGTGTGGCTTGACATTTTGTTCCACATCTGAAGCTAGATTAAATCTGGTTTTAGAAGTAGGCTAGTAATAAAATACGATGACAGAATCCAGAGTAAATTACGACCAGAAATGATGAGTGTAGATGAAGTACTGCTGCCAAGACCTGGACTATACAGTATATATAGAGAATATAGTCATTATGCTCTCGGTTGAATTGTCTGTTTCCATGGACACATAGAAATTAATTCAGTGATGCTCTGGCTGTGAATAGTTGGAATAGCAGCTCCTGTTGTCATAGTTGAGAGGAGACCAAACCAACCTATACTGCCTATGGCTCCACAGTGCATATATACAGGACATGAGGTCTGGGAGCCCGTACGTGTGTGTATGGACTGTGTGAACACGTCTGTGTACATCTTTTGTGTGTCTGAGTTTACTGTATCTGTGTGTGTGTGTGTCTGTGTCTGAGTGTACTGTGTGTGTGTCATTATCAGAAGGATGTTTAATTACCGTGGGATGGCATGGCGTGGTATGTTCTGCATATTTCTCCTATGGTTGGATTATCATCACGGCTACCAGCCTCAGTGTCTGTCTATAAGCTGCTGGGCCTCCGTCACCATGTCTTAATTCGTTTACTCTTCTGCAAATAAAACTTAAGACTGGAAACATGTAAGCACAATGTGTCACTGTCTGTTCTGTTACCGTCAAACGTAGACACGCACGCACGCACGCACGCACACACACACACACACACACACACACACACACACACATTCTGTCCCTGTTTGCTCACCCCTACCCGCCTTTCATGTTTCCAGTCAGAAACGGTTCTTGTTCCTGGATGCTGGGGTTTATGAAATTCCCCTCTGACCCTTTTTGTGCCTCATTTATCAATCATGGCAGAAAGAATGTGTGTAAATAGTTTGTAGAAATTCAGCATTTACCAAAGGTTTACCGTGCCTAGTATTCAGTCCCATTGGCTTTTTCCACATTTTGTTAGGTTATAGCCTTATTCTAAAATGTATTAAATCGTTCCCCCCCCTCATCAATACCCCATAATGACAAACAAAAACAGTTTTTTAGACATTTCTGCTAAGTTATTAAAAATAGAAAACTGATATCACATAAGTATTCAGATCTTTACTCAGTACTTTGTTGAAGTACCTTTGGCAGCGATTCCAGCATCAAGTCTTCTTGGAAGGTGAACCTTTGCCCCAGTATGAGGCCTTGATCGCTCTGGAGAAGGTTTTCATTGCTCTGTTCATCTTTGCCTCAATCCTGACTAGTCTCCCAATCCCTGCTGCTGAAAAACATCCCCACAGCATGATGCTGCCACCACCATGCTTCACCGTAGGGATGGTGCCAGCTTTCTTCAAGACGTGATACTTGGCATTCAGGCCAGAGTTAAATCCTGGTTTCATCAGACCAGAGAATCTTGAGTGTCTAGGTGCCTTTTGGCAATCTCCAAGTGGGTGGTGGTGCCTTTTACTGAGGAGTGGCTTCCGTCTGGTCACTACCATAAAGGCCTGATTGGTGGAGTGCTGCAGAGATGGTTGTCCTTCTGGAAGGTTTTCCCCATCTCCAGAGAGGAACTCTGGAGCTCTGTCAGAGACCATTGGGTTCTTGGGCATTGGCAAAGAAGGTGACCTTCTCCCTCGATTGCTCAGTTTGGCCGGGCGGTCAGCTTTAGGAAGAGTCTTGGTGGTTCCAAACTTCTTCCATTTAAGAATGATAGAGGCCACTGTGTTCTTGGGGACCTTCAATGCTGCAGACATGTTTTGGTACCCTTTCCCAGATCTGTGCCTTGACACAATCCTGTCTTGGCCAATTCCTCCAACCTCATTCCTTCAACCTTTACTCTGACATGCACTGTCAACTGTGGGACCTTATATAGACAGGTGTGTGCCTTTCCAAATAATTTCCAATCAACTGAATTTACCACAGGTGGACTCAAATCAAGTTGTAGAAACAAGGATGATCAATGGAAACAGGATGCACCTGAGCTCAGTTTCCAGTCTCATAGAAAAGGGTCTGAATATTTATGTAAATAAAGTATTTCTGTTTTTTATGTTTAATACATTTGTAAAAATGTCCCAAATTCTTTTTTTGCTTTGTCATTATGGGGTATAGTGTGTAGGTTTATTCGGAAGTTGTATTTATTTATTGCATTTTAGAATAAGACTATCACGTAACAAAATGTAGAAAAAGTCAAGGGGTCTGAATACTTTCCGAAGGCACTGTAGGAGCTCAAATAGGTAAACAAAACCATTGGTGTACGAAACGTGATACATCTTGTGTGGGAGGGAACTGTGACAAGGAGCTGGGTTGGAAGATGGTGTGTAGGTAGGTAGGTAGCTTGACCTGGTAAACAAACCACTTCCAAGGTGTCAGAAACATTAATACAATCTTGTGTGGAAGGAAGCTGTGAGTGTGTAGGCTGTTACTGCCGTTTCTGCTTTACTGACACCATCACTTGTTGTTGAGGTCATCTCCTATCGTATCCTCCACCATTAGCCTCAGACCCATATCAACAGTACAGATTAGAGGTCGACCGATTAATCGGAATGGACGATTAATTAGGGCAGATTTCAAGTTTTCATAACAATCGGAAATCTGTATTTTTGGACACGGATTTGGCCTTTTTTTCCCTTTCTTTTTTACACCTTTATTTAACGAGGCAAGTCAGTTAAGAACACATTCTTATTTTCAATGACGGCCTAGGAACAGTGGGTTAACTGCCTTGTTCAGGGGCAGAACGACAGATTTTTACCTCGTCAGCTCAGGGATTCATTCTTGCAACCTTACGATTAACTAGTCCAACCACCTGTCTCATGAGGAGCCTGCCTGTTAAGCGAATGCAGTAAGAAGCCAAGGCAAGTTGCTAGCTAGCGTTTAACCTCTAGCACTTAGCCATCCTGGATCCGGGATCGTGAATACAGCCTCAAGCTCATTACCATAACGCAACGTTAACTATTCATGAAAATCGCAAATTAAATGAAATAAATATGCTAGCTCTCAAGCTTAGCCTTTTGTTAACAACACTGTCATCTCAGATTTTCAAAATATGCTTCTCAACCATAGGAAAACCAATCATTTGTGTAACAGTAGCTAGCTAGCGTAGCATTTAGCGTTAGTGTTAGCGTTAGCATTCAGCAGGCAACATTTTCACAAAAACCAGAAAAGCATTCAAATAAAATCATTTACCTTTGAAGAACTTCAGATGTTTTCAATGAGGAGACTCTGTTAGATAGCAAATGTTCAGTTTTTCCTGAAAGATTATTTGTTTAGGAGAAATCGCTCCGTTTGGTGCGTCACGTTTGGCTACCAAAAAAAAAATGAAAATCCAGTCATCAAAACGCCGAACTTTTTTCCAAATTAACTCCATAATATCGACTGAAACATGGCAAACGTTGTTTAGAACCAATCCTCAAGGTGTTTTTCACATATCTCTTCGATGATATATTGTTCGTGGAAGTGTGCTTTCTCTCCTGAATCCCAGGAGAAAATGCCCGCACCTGAAGATTACGCACCAATTTAGACAAAGGACACCGGGCGGACCCCTGGAAAATGTAGTCTCTTATGGCCAATCTTCCAATGATATGCCTACAAATACGTCACAATGCTGCAGACATCTTGAAGAAACAACAGAAAGGGCAGGCTCGTTCGTGGTGCATTCACAGCCATATAAGGAGACAATGGAAAGCAGAGCTTCAGAAATTCTGCTCATTTCCTGTTTGAAGTTTCATCTTTGTTTCGCCTGTAGCATGAGTTCTGTGGCACTCACAGATAATATCTTTGCAGTTTTGGAAACGTCAGACTGTTTTCAATAAGCTGTCAATTATATGCATAGTCGAGCATCTTTTCGTGACAAAATATTGCGCTTTATACGGGCACGTTTTTTTATCCAATAATGAAATAGCGCCCCCATAGACTCAACTGTTTAAACTTATCTTATAAAAAACAAACAATCAGTCAATCAATCATAATCACTAGTTAACTTCACATGGTTGATGATATTACTAGTTTATATTGATATTACTGCCTGCTACTCAGGCCCAGAAGATAGGATGCATATAATTGGTGGATTTGGATAGAAAACACTCAAGTTTCAAACGGTTAGGACTCAAATTGCAGTTCCTATGCCTTCCACTAGATGTCAAGTATTTAGAAATTGTTTCAGGCTTGTATTCTGAAAAATGAGGGAGTAAGAGCAGTCTAAATGAGTGGACCCTGCATTGTCAGAGCTTTTTCATGCACTCGACCGAGAGAGTTCCTTTCTTGTTTACCTTTTTTATATTGACGACGTTATTGTCCTGTTGAAATAATATTGATTATTTAGGCTAAAAACAACATGAGGATTGTATATAAACATCGTTTGACATGTTTCTATCAACTTTACGGATACAATTTGGATTTTTGTCTGCCTGTTGTGACTGCGTTTGAGCCTGTGGATTACTGAAGAAAACGAGCTAACAAAACTGAGGTTTTTGGATATAAGAAGAGACTTTATCAAACATAACGAACATTTATTGAGTAAATGAATGTCTTCTGAGTGCAACCATATGAAGATCATCAAAGATTTGATCGACTTGATTGGTTACTGTTTGTAATGATTTGTCTGCTGGGCGATGTTCTCAAATAATCGTAAGGAATGCTTTCGCCGTAAAGCATTTTTCAAATCTGATTCACAAGAAGTTCATCTTTAAACCTATGTAAAATACTTGTATGTTTTCTGTATTTTTACAATGAGTATTTCTATATTTGAATTTTGCGCTCTGCAATTTCGCGTCCCACATACCCTAGTGGGGTTATCTAGCGTGTCCTGCGTTGCATATAATCGATGCGGTGCGCATTCACGAAAAAGGACCGTCGTTGCTCCAACGTGTACCTAACCATAAACATCAATGCCTTTCTGAAAATCAATACACAGTATGTATTTTTAAACCTGCATATTTAGCTAAAATAAATCCAGGTTCGCAGGCAATATTAACCAGGTGAAATTGTGTCACTTCTCTTGGTTCATTGCACGTAGAGTCAGGGTATATGCAACCGTTTGGGCCGCCTGGCTCGTTGCGAACTAATTTGCCAGAATTTTACGTAATCATGACATATAATTGAAGGTTGTACAATGTAACAGCAATATTTAGACTTAGGGATGCCACCAGTTAGATAATACGGAATGGTACCGTATTTCACTGAAAGAATAAACGTTTTGTTTTCAAAATGATATTTGACCATATTAATGACCAAAGGCTCGTGTTTCTGTGTGTTATTATGTTTTAATTAAGTCTATGATTTGATATTTGATAGAGCAGTCTGACTGAGCGATGGTAGGCAGCAGCAGGCTCATACGCATTCATTCAAACAGCACTTTTGTGCGTTTTGCCAGCAGCTCTTCCCAATGTTTCAAGCTGTTTATGACTTCAATCCTATTAACTCCTGAGATTAGGCTGGTGTAACCGATGTGAAATGGCTAGCTAGTTAGCGGGGTGCGCGCTAATAGCGTTTCAATCGGTGACGTCACTCGCTCTGAGACTTGGAGTAGTTGTTCCCCTTGCTCTGCAAGTGCCGCGGCTTTTGTGGAGTGAAGGGTAACAATGCTTCGAGGGTGGATGTTGTCGTTGTGTTCCTGGTTCGAGCCCAGGTAGGGGCGAGGAGAGGGACGGAAGCTATACTGTTACACTGGCAACACTAAAGTGCCTATAAGAACATCCAATAGTCAAAGGTATATGAAATACAAATGGTATAGAGGGAAATAGTGCTATAATTCCTATAATAACTACATCCTAAAACTTTTTACCTGAGAATATTGAAGACTCATGTTAAAAGGAACCACCAACTTTCGTATGTTCTTATGTTCTGAGCAAGGAACTGGAACGTTAGCTTTTTTACATGGCACATATTGCACTTTTACTTTCTTCTCCAACACTTTGTTTTTGCATTATTTAAACCAAATTGAACATGTTTCATTATTTATTCAAATAATAATCAAATCAAATCAAAGTTTATTTGTCACGTGCGCTGAATACAACAGGCCTTACAGTGACCTTACAGTGAAATGCTTACTTACAGGCTCTAACCAATGGTGCGAGAAAAAAAGGTGTGTGTGTGTGTGTGTGTGTGTGTGTGTGTGTGTGTGTGTGTAAGTAAAGAAATAAAACAATAGTAAAAATACATTTGAAAAAAAGAGTAGCGAGGCTATGTACAGAGACACCTGTTAGTCAGACTTATTGAGGTGGTATGTACATGTAGGTATCGTTAAAGTGACTATGCATATATGATGAACAGAGAGTAGCAGAAGCGTAAAAGAGGGGTTGGTGGGTGGTGGGACACAATGCAGATCGTCCGGTTAGCCAATGTGCGGGAGCACTGGTTGGTCGGGCCAATTGAGGTAGTATGTACATGAATGTATAGTTAAAGTGACTATGCATATAAGATTAGCTGAGAGTAGCAGCAGAGTAAAAGAGGGGTTGGGGGGGGGCACACAATGCAAATAGTCCAGGTAACCATTTGGTTACCTGTTCAGAAGTAATCGGCCGATTAATCGGTATCGTTTTTTTTTTGGTCCCCCAATAATCGGTATCGGTGTTGTACAGATATCGTCATATCGTCCACCATTAGCCCCAGACCCATATCAGCAGTACAGATATCGTCATATCGTCCACCGTTAGCCCCAGACCCATATCAGCAGTGCAGATGTCTTCATATCGCCCACCGTTAGCCTCAGACCCATATCAGCAGTACAGATGTCTTCATATCGTCCACCGTTAGCCCCAGGCCCATATCAGCAGTACAGATGGTGTTTGAGCAGGTAGTCCTCCTGGATGACGTCCTGTCTATGATCTCATGCTAGTGTCTCGTCCATGTTGGTGTTAGCTTGTAGAGGATAACTCACAGACGTAGACACACTACATGACAAAGTATGTGGACACTTGCTCGTTGAACATCTCATTACAAAATCATTGGCATTAGTATGGAGTTGGTCCCCCCTTTGCTGTATAACAGACTCCACTCATCTGGGAAGGCTTTCCAGAGTCTAATGTCGGCAGCTTTACACCACTCCAAATAACGCTTGGCATTGCGCATGGTGATCTTAGGTTTGTCTGCGACTGCTCGGCTATGGAAACTCCTTTCACGAAGCTCCCGACAAACAGTTATTGTGCTAACGTTTCTTCCAGAAGCAGTTTGAAACTTGGTAGTGAGTGTTGCAACTGAGGACAGACGTTTTTTTACTCGCTTCAGCACTCGGCAATCCCATTCTGTGAGCTTGTGTGGTCTACCACTTCGTGGCTGAGCCGTTGTTGCTCCTAGACGTTTCCACTTCGCAATAACAGCACTTCCAGTTGACCAGGTCAGCTCTAGCAGGGCAGAAATTTGACAAACTGACTTGTTGGAAAGGTGGCATCCTATGACGGTGCCACGTTGAAAGTCACTGAGCCAACGTTTGTCTATGGAGATTGCATGTCAGCAACCGGTGTGGCTGAAATAGCCGAATCCACTAATTTGATGGGGTGTTCACATATCTTTTCATATGTAGTGTAGATGGCATGCTGGGTAAAATAGACTTGATACAGTACAAGGTTCTCTGCATAAACTACTACTGTCTGTCATTATTACCCCTAATGATGATGTCCTGTCTATAGACCACATGATGGCCATTATGGCGGTCGGTCTGGATGCATTCTCACAGACCGTTAGCCACGTTCTGCTCAACCCTTGTGCGCACACACA
Organism: Oncorhynchus mykiss; assembly: GCF_057628025.1. Classification (NCBI taxonomy): domain Eukaryota; kingdom Metazoa; phylum Chordata; class Actinopteri; order Salmoniformes; family Salmonidae; genus Oncorhynchus; species Oncorhynchus mykiss. The sequence continues at coordinate 11,425,043 of NC_143033.1, read as the reverse complement.
CACAGTCTTGTACAACTAACCTTGTGGGGACACACAATTCCGTCCCATTCAAAATCCTATTTTCCCTGACCCTAAACCTAGCTCCTCAACCTAACTCTAGCCTTAACCCTAAACCCCCTAGAAATAGCATTAGACCTTGTGGGTTCCCAAAAAATTGTGGGGACCAACAAATTGTCTCCAGTTGGTTAAATTTGTGTTTGTTAAAAATTATTGTGGGGACTTCTGGTCACCACAAGTATAGTTCAACACGAACACACACACATGCATGAACACATACACACACACACACACACACACACACACACACACACACACACACACACACACACACACACACTGTGCTAAACCACTGTAGACTCTTATTCATCCTTACACAGACACGGTTCTTCCAGAGAGAGCGTGATAGCTGAGGAGAAATTCCAAAATGGCTTGGCCTTGTTGGTGTCAGTATCAATGGGAGCTGGAGAATGGAAAGAAGAGCAGTGTTGTGGGGGGATAAAGAGAGTCAGTAGAGTGAGTCAGGAAGCCTTGCTGTCAGCCAGCCAGGACCTGGCTCTGCTCTGTACTGTGTCCAAAATGTCAGCCTATTCCCTATATAGTGCACTACTTTTGACCAGGACCCGTAAGGTACAAAACATAGGGAATAGGGTGCTATTTGGGATGCTGCTTTGCTGGTCAGTGCTCTGACAGAAATGGGTCTGCTCCAGCCGGTCTGGTGCCAGTGATGAGCAGGGCTCAGTCACAAGGGCTGCTTATCTCCCCCCCCCACCCTCTGTTGGGTTACTGCTGCCGGCCGCCACCGCTAGACGCCATGCAGGGAATTAGGACTGCTGGAGCAGCACTGTGGCCTGTGGGCAGAGTATGTGGAAATCCCACCCATCGTCTTTATACACCACTCCAGTGCTCAACGTCTTTTCACCGTTCCGCAATAAATAGCTCAACGCTCACAGGAAAACAAACTGCCGCTCTAAATTTGTCCTTTTCGTTTTTTTTGTTTAAAAAAAATATAACTTTATAAACACCATGTTCCATTTGACTTTGAAGTAGACTCTTATCGTAAGGCACTTGAACATTGAAACAACAGGTCGTCGGCTACTGAACCAGGACCTGCCTGATGATATGTGGCTGCTGTGTTAAAAACAAATAGCCTTTTCTCTAGTGTTGAGTGCTGAGTGATTTGGAGCTTTTTGAGGTCGACTCGATTATTAAAAAATAGTCACGGATTTTGGTTCTGATTTTTAAAAATACATTTTAAAAAATTGCATTATGTGGGTAGAATGCGTTCACAATTCTTATCATTTATTAACCATTTATTCCAGGGCTGACACCATTTAGTCAACTGTTCGATTGTTTGGTCGATAGGTTTGTTGGTCAACCGAGATTTCTTAAGTCGGAGCAGTAGCAAAAAAAAATATATAATCAAGACACCTGTCTGATTGGACTAATCCATTGTGGAAGCCGTGGGGGTGGCAGAGTCCATCACTCTAAGACATTCGCTACAGAAATTGTACATGGTTATATTACATAAGATCAATGGTGCAACACTAATAAAAAATAATATTTAGTAACATGCGGTTGCTGTCCGCGGTTCTGAAACCCATCAGTGCGCTGTTGAATTGCCACCTTTTCCTAGAGACCACGTTGCTATGTGCATAATAGTAAAATGAATCAGCATGTTGGTGTTGAACAATGTGGTGGAGGCAGCAGCAGAGTTAGGAGACGAGGAAACAGAGTGAGGAGAGAGGAAAAAGGAGAATGAGGAGACAAGAAAACAGCCCTTGACTTAATTGTCTAAGAAAAGAGAGAGAGGAAACTACAACTTAATTAGATCTATAATTAATAACCTAACTCTTCAATGGGCCTGGCCTCTTAGCACATTCAACTATGTAAAGAAAAAAGTATTTCATAAGAATATTTCATTCATTCAGATCTAGGATGTGTTATTTTAGTGTTCCCTTTATTTTTTTGAGCAGTGTAGTTGATTAAAAAATATATGATGTGTCTATATATGGGAAAATAAGTTTGACAATTTTTACCAAGATTTTTTGTGTCGGGGACAGCCCTAATTTATTCACATTACTTTACTTTAATAAAATGTTTGATACGATGACTTTATTTCATTCCATGTCATCATATCATCTCTATAGAGCTGCTGTCTGACAAAATCACTATTTTAGTAGTTCTTCAAAGTAAATAAGTCATACTTTTGACTGCTGAATGCCAACTATCAATCACTTAGATCATGTATTTTCAGGCTCATGGAGCAACTGCTTTTCTATCCCTCTTGATCGCACATTCTCTCTTCTCTCGCGCCTCATATCCACCAAATGCATCGAACTCTTTGTGTTCTGGAGGAAGTCATGCATTGTCAGTGGAGCAACGCTGCTTTGGGGGTGACTGAGGTGAGTTCTGAGTACCGCGTACCGCACAGACCGGACAAGTTTAAGTGTGCCTGCAATGGATTATGGTCATTGTAGTTCATTTCCACGTTTTCTGAGCTAAACTATGTAGAATATTGGTCTGTTGGAAACTAATACTCCCTACTACATGACACAGTTCAGCCTTGATCTGATTTATCTCTCCAGAAACTTTACATCGAGCTCATAGAAAAAACAACTAAATGGAATTTATATAATTGAACCGACTTCGGTCAATTAGTGTTTTAAAAACCTGAAAAATAACCGAAATGTCGGTTAAATGCTCAACACTACTAATCTATTGATGATCAGATACTTCAGTTGTGCTCAGATTTGACACTTGATAGACAACTTTAGCGCTGTTATGAACTCTTTTTGACAATAGCCTGTAAAGAAATGTAGATGTTTCTGGTGCTGCTGCGTTGGTTATCATGCCATCAATTACACAGGCTGTGACCTATTTCTCTGGTCCACTCGTATCAACATCTCTGCGCATTAGTGGTGGGGTTGGCTGAATAAATGCTACAGAATATGCCTAATCCGAAGAACAGTGATGAAGGAAATGAAAAATGCTGGCCAGAGCATGCCCGGAGCTTGTGGCTGAGAGGTACCAGAGCGAAATGCTCCGCTCACATCCTCTGGCTCTGGGCTAGCCACAGAATGGGGGCTGGGAGAGCGGGAGGGGGTAAGAGAGAGATGAAAAAAAGAGGGAATGCAGAGGGAGGAGAGAAGAGAGGGAGGAGAGGGGACCAGATAGAGGGAGGGGACCAGACAGAGGGAGGACTGGGGGGGGCAGACAGAGGGAGGACTGGGGGGGGGGCAGACAGAGGGAGGACTGGGGGGGCAGACAGAGGGAGGACTGGGGGGGGGGGGGCAGACAGAGGGAGGACTGGGGGGGGGGGGGCAGACAGAGGGGGGACTGGGGGGGGCAGACAGAGGGGGGACTGGGGGGGACCAGACAGAGGGGGGACTGGGGGGGGGCAGACAGAGGGAGGACTGGGGGGGGGGGCAGACAGAGGGGGGACTGGGGGGGGCAGACAGAGGGGGGACTGGGGGGGACCAGACAGAGGGGGGACTGGGGGGGGGCAGACAGAGGGAGGACTGGGGGGGGCAGACAGAGGGGGGACTGGGGGGGGGCAGACAGAGGGGGGACTGGGGGGGACCAGACAGAGGGGGGACTGGGGGGGACCAGACAGAGGGGGGACTGGGGGGGGACTAGACAGAGGGAGGACTGGGGGGGGACCAGACAGAGGGGGGACTGGGGGAGGACTGGTGGGGGGGGACCCAGACAGAGGGAGGACTGGGGGGGGCAGACAGAGGGGGGACTGGGGGGGGCAGACAGAGGGGGGACTGGGGGGGACCAGACAGAGGGGGGACTGGGGGGGGCAGACAGAGGGAGGACTGGGGGGGGCAGACAGAGGGGGGACTGGGGGGGGGCAGACAGAGGGGGGACTGGGGGGGACCAGACAGAGGGGGGACTGGGGGGGGCAGACAGAGGGGGGACTGGGGGGGACCAGACAGAGGGGGGACTGGGGGGGACCAGACAGAGGGGGGACTGGGGGGGACCAGACAGAGGGGGGACTGGGGGGGGACTAGACAGAGGGAGGACTGGGGGGGGACCAGACAGAGGGGGGACTGGGGGAGGACTGGTGGGGGGGGACCCAGACAGAGGGAGGACTGGGGGGGACCAGACAGAGGGAGGACTGGGGAGGACCTGACAGAGACAGTGGGGACAGAGGGAGGACTGACCAGACAGAGACAGGGTGAGGACTGTGGGGGACCGGACTGAGACAGAGGGGCCAGAGAGGGGAAGTGACCATGGCTCTGCTGTTCTGTCGGAGTCAAACAAAGTTGGGTACAAGGACACACTGGGCCCCAGTAAAGGTTTCCATCTTTCATTAAAATAAAATAATTTCTGTGCTTTAGTCCATGTGGTTGGACAAAGACCTAACACATTAACCGATTAGATAGAAAAAGGACATGGTCGTGGTATTGACCACAGCAGAGCTGATAACCAGTGGGTTTGACATGGTCGTGGTATTGACCACAGCAGAGCTGATAACCAGTGGGTTTAACATGGTCGTGGTATTGACCACAGCAGAGCTGATAACTAGTAGGTTGAACATGGTCGAGATATTGACCACAGCAGAGCTGATAACCAGTGGGTTTAACATGGTCGTGGTATTGACCACAGCAGAGCTGATAACTAGTAGGTTGAACATGGTCGTGGTATTGACCACAGCAGAGCTGATAACCAGTGGGTTTGACATGGTCGTGGTATTGACCACAGCAGAGCTGATAACCAGTGGGTTTAACATGGTCGAGGTATTGACCACAGCAGAGCCGATAACTAGTAGGTTGAACATGGTCGAGATATTGACCACAGCAGAGCTGATAACCAGTGGGTTGAACATGGTCAAGGTATTGACCACAGCAGAGCTGATAACCAGTGGTTTGAACATGGTCGAGATATTGACCACAGCAGAGCTTATAACTAGTAGGTTGAACATGGTCGTGGTATTGACCACACCAGAGCTGATAACTAGTAGGTTGAACATGGTCAGGGTATTGACCACACCAGAGCTGATAACTAGTAGGTTGAACATGGTCGGGGTATTGACCACAGCAGAGCTGATAACTAGTAGGTTGAACATGGTCGGGGTATTGACCACAGCAGAGCTGATAACCAGTAGGTTGAACATGGTCGGGGTATTGACCACAGCAGAGCTGATAACTAGTAGGTTGAACATGGTCGTGGTATTGACCACAGCAGAGCTGATAACCAGTGGGTTAAACATGGTCAGGGTATTGACCACAGCAGAGCTGATAACCAGTAGGTTGAACATGGTCAGGGTATTGACCACAGCAGAGCTGATAACTGACATTGACTGCTCTTCTTTCACAATCGGTCATGCTGGGAAACTATTGTCTGTTCTGTCTCTCACCTCTAGATGGAGACCAATCCTTTTCACTTTGAGACAGATCTTCTGATACAATCTGAGAAGAAACAACACAGACAGTGTAACGTTTAGCCGAGCCAGAATGCACTGTTCTGAGAGAGAACACAATGTGATGTTCAGAAAATCAACATAGTAGTAGTTTTCAATAGCAATATCTATACTGAACAAAAATATAAACGCAGTATGTAAAGTGTTGCTCCCATGTTTCATGAGCTGAAATCAAAGATCCCAGATATTTTCCATATGTGCGAAAATCTTATTTCTGTCATATTTTAGCCAATGTTTTTACATTCCTGTTCGTGAGCAGTTCTCCTTTGCCGAGATAATCCTTTGACCTGACAGTTGTGGTGTATCAAGATACTGATTAAACAGCATGTTCTTTATAAGTTTCACCTTGTGCTGGGAAAAAGGTCACTCTAAAATGTGCAGTTTTGTCACACAACACAATTCCACAGATGTCTTTAGTTGAGGAGGATTTCTGCCTGTAAATAAAGCTTTTTGTGGGAAAAAACTCATTCTGATTGGCTGGGCCTGGCTACCAAGTGGGGGGGCCTGGCTTCCAAGTGGGGGGGCCTGGCTTCCAAGTGGGGGGGGCCTGGCTTCCAAGTGGGGGGGGCCTGGCTACCAAGTGGGGGGGGCCTGGCTACCAAGTGGGGGGGCCTGGCTTCCAAGTGGGGGGGCCTGGCTTCCAAGTGGGTGGGCCTGGCTTCCAAGTGGGGGGGCCTGGCTTCCAAGTGGGTGGGCCTGGCTTCCAAGTGGGTGGGCCTAGGCCCAGTCATGTGAAATTCATAGATTAGGGGCCAATGAATTTATTTAAATTGACTTGATTTCCTTATATGAACTGTAACTCAATAACATCTTTGAAATTGTTGCATGTTGCGTTTCTATTTTTGTTGAGTATGAAATCGTGTCCTTACATTCCTCTCTGTCCATACCAGGTCTTGTAGGTATATTATTTTGTCCCATTTCCATTTTTTAAATATATTTGTTTAATTTAAAAAAATATATTTTGTCATTTATTTGCAGTTACTAGCGCCTATGTCCTGTTTTTCACATTGCTTATAAGGTGTTATAAATGAGCTCGTAAGACATTAGGAAGAGGGTGTTCATAGAAAGTGTTACCAATATTAATATTCTCTACCTATGCGTTTCCTCCAGGTGGGTTGTGGAGTGTGTTCACACTGGGCGGAGCCAGCAGTAAACCAGGATTGGAGCAGGAACAGAACCCGCTTCCCTTATCCAATCAGAGCCTGTTATTACTCCTGGTGCTAGCCAATCTGACAGATGGACCAAACGACTGCCCCAACCCCTACAGACAGGCTGTCACCTGCTTCAAAAACACACAAGGTACTGCCCTATACACACACACACCTTATGCCCACACGCACACCCCTTACAGACAAGCTGTCACCTGCTTCATAAACACACACTGTGGGGCCCGGGAATCTCCAGGGGACCTCACAATACGAAATTGTCATGTTACGTTGTTGTTTTTAATGAAACTCTTATTATGAATATTGGTTATTGTTCTGCGATATTGAGGGAGCTAGCACACAAGCATTTAGCTGCCCATTTAGCTGTAAACTGTGTACATGACAAATATCATCTGATTTGATACTTAGGTGCCGATACAATATGTATTGTGATCTGATACTTATGATTTTATAGCAATTTGATGTTCCAGGAGCACGAGAAAACGAGTTTTGAGTTTGAAATAAGTGCTGAAAACATGTTGACTCATTATTTAAGAAGAAGATGGGACAACAAGTTATAGGTCGAAAAAATACTGGCTATTTGGGGCAGGTACAGCCTACTATTGCTAGCTAACACTACCAAATGTTATTTTTTTTTGGGGGGGGGGGTACTTTGAGTCAAAATATTATTTAAATAACTGTATCAATCCCCCCCCCTTACCTGTTTAAATGCTAAAGGCATTTGGTCTTATCTATTGAAAATACATCTTTTTTATTTAATCAGGGGAGCCCAATTGAGACCAGGGTCTCATTTTCAATGGTACCCTGAGACCGCGAGCTCTGACCTTTTGCTGCTGTCTAACGTATTGAGGAAAACTGTACTTACTATGACTGTGAAATGTGGTTGTCCCACCTAGCTATCTTAAGATGAATGCACTAACTGTAAGTCTCTCTGGGTAAGAGCGTCTGCTAAATGACGAATGTGAATGTTTACATACAGTATTACATATTGTACCAATAGAAGCAGACTTAAAGGGAACTATTGGTGAATGTGTGTCTCATTGTAATTTGCTAGGAGTGTCTGCTAAATGGCTTAAATATTAAATGTTATTGGTCACAAACATATTTGTCAGATGTTATTGGTCACATACATATTCATCAGATGTTATTGCGGCTGTAGAGAAATGCTTGTGTTCCCAGTTCCAACAGGGCAGTAGTTATCGGCTGTAGAGAAATGCTTGTGTTCCCAGTTCCAACAGGGCAGTAGTTATCGGCTGTAGAGAAATGCTTGTGTTCCCAGTTCCAACAGGGCAGTAGTTATCGGCTGTAGAGAAATGCTTGTGTTCCCAGTTCCAACAGGGCAGTAGTTATCGGCTGTAGAGAAATGCTTGTGTTCCCAGTTCCAACAGGGCAGTAGTTATCGGCTGTAGAGAAATGCTTGTGTTCCCAGTTCCAACAGGGCAGTAGTTATTGTGGCTGTAGAGAAATGCTTGTGTTCCCAGTTCCAACAGGGCAGTAGTTATCGTGTAGAGAAATGCTTGTGTTCCCAGTTCCAACAGGGCAGTAGTTATCGGCTGTAGAGAAATGCTTGTGTTCCCAGTTCCAACAGGGCAGTAGTTATTGTGGCTGTAGAGAAATGCTTGTGTTCCCAGTTCCAACAGGGCAGTAGTTATCGGCTGTAGAGAAATGCTTGTGTTCCTAGTTCCAACAGGGCAGTAGTTATCGGCTGTAGAGAAATGCTTGTGTTCCCAGTTCCAACAGGGCAGTAGTTATCGGCTGTAGAGAAATGCTTGTGTTCCCAGTTCCAACAGGGCAGTAGTTATCGGCTGTAGAGAAATGCTTGTGTTCCCAGTTCCAACAGGGCAGTAGTTATCGGCTGTAGAGAAATGCTTGTGTTCCCAGTTCCAACAGGGCATTAGTTATCGGCTGTAGAGAAATGCTTGTGTTCCCAGTTCCAACAGGGCAGTAGTTATCGGCTGTAGAGAAATGCTTGTGTTCCCAGTTCCAACAGGGCAGTAGTTATCGTGTAGAGAAATGCTTGTGTTCCCAGTTCCAACAGGGCAGTAGTTATCGGCTGTAGAGAAATGCTTGTGTTCCCAGTTCCAACAGGGCAGTAGTTATCGGCTGTAGAGAAATGCTTGTGTTCCCAGTTCCAACAGGGCAGTAGTTATTGTGTAGAGAAATGCTTGTGTTCCCAGTTCCAACAGGGCAGTAGTTATCGGCTGTAGAGAAATGCTTGTGTTCCCAGTTCCAACAGGGCAGTAGTTATCGGCTGTAGAGAAATGCTTGTGTTCCCAGTTCCAACAGGGCAGTAGTTATCGTGTAGAGAAATGCTTGTGTTCCCAGTTCCAACAGGGCATTAGTTATCGGCTGTAGAGAAATGCTTGTGTTCCCAGTTCCAACAGGGCAGTAGTTATCGGCTGTAGAGAAATGCTTGTGTTCCCAGTTCCAACAGGACAGTAGTATCTAACAAGCGTTTCGACCCCCTTTAGACACGTCGTCCATCCCGACAGAGCAGCACCATACGTTCCAGATTAACTTCAACAGCCTGTACACAGCTCTGTGTGAGCAACAGAGGTCTGACCAGGCTACGCTGTTACTCTATACGCTGCTGCATCAGAACACCAATATGAGGAACTACATGCTGTCACGCACAGACATGGAGAACCTGGTAAGTTAAAGAAAAAATAAAGTGGAGAATGGTTCAACTTCTGACCTCTTCATCGTCTCCAGCACCACATCAACATATGACAAAATGGCGCTTTTCTATGTTTTGTATGTCTATGATTATGTGACCATGATGGTATGAGGGCCAGATTGGGAATTTATCCAGGACACCAGGGTTAACACCCCTACTCTTATGATAAGTGGCATGGGATCTTTAGTGACCACAGAGAGTCAGGACACCTTTTTAACGTCCCATCTGAAAGATGCCACCCTACACAAGGCAATGTCCCCAATCACTGACCTGGGGCATTGGGATAAAAAAAAAAAAAATTAGACCAGAGAAAGACTGCCTCCTACTGGTCCTTCAACACCACTTCCAGCAGCATCTGGTCTCCCATCCAGGGACCAACCCTGCTTAGCTTCAGAGGCAAGCCAGCAGTGGGATGCGGGGTGGTATGCTGCTGGCAGGGTGGTATGCTGCTGGCAGGGTGGTATGCTGCTGGCAGGGTGGTATGCTGCTGGCAGGGTGGTTTGAATTGTGTCTTGAAATATCCAATTCCATGTGCTGTTCAGACTGTAGGAAAAATAATGGATTCGAATCGGATATGCAATTTTTATTTGATTTGAGTCACTTCAAACTTCCAATGTGAAACAAGGCTTTAGTAATCTTAGTCATCCGCTTTGTCTTAGTTTCTCATTGTTCCCAGCTGACATGTTGGCACACAATGGACAGCTGGTCCTGCGGGTGTGCTGTGATGTCACTTCTCAGCAGGTTTTAAATGTGTTGGGGAGGAGGATCACTCCCACACACACAGTGAAACCATGCTGGAACCACACAGCTCCCCTGTGGAACAACACTCTCTGTCTCCCAGTGTCTCTTTAGTCTGGGATGCAGTGTGTTGGATGTTGGGTGCATGTCAGGGCTTGCCCTCTGGTTGAGGTCTGGTGGCAGCCCCACTTCCAGCCCCCACCCCACAGCACCCCATCTGTCTCGTCCCATACCACCCCAATTATGTCCCTCCCTCTTTCTGTGCCGCCCCACACCACCCTCTTTCTGTCCCACCCCCTCTCTGTCCCACCCACACCACTCCCTTTCTGTCCCGCCCCCTCTCTGTTCTGTCCCGCCCCCTCTTTGTTCTGTCCTGCCCCACACCACCCTCTTTCTGTCCCGCCCCCTCGCTGTCCCACCCACACCACTCCCTTTCTGTCCCACCCACACCACTCCCTTTCTGTCCCGCCCCCTCTCTCTTCTGTCCCGCCCCCTCTCTGTTCTGTCCTGCCCCCCCTCTGTCCCACCCACACCACTCCCTTTCTGTCCCGCCCCCTCTCTGTTCTGTCCCGCCCCCTCTGTCCCACCCACACCACTCCCTTTCTGTCCCGCCCCCTCTGTTCTGTCCCGCCCCTCTCTGTTCTGTCCTGCCCCACACCACCCTCTTTCTGTCCCGCCCCCTCGTTGTCCCACCCACACCACTCCCTTTCTGTCCCGCCCCCTCTCTTCTGTCCCGCCCCCTCTCTGTTCTGTCCTGCCCCCTCTCTGTCCCACCCACACCACTCCCTTTCTGTCCCGCCCCCTCTCTGTTCTGTCCTGCCCCCTCTCTGTCCCACCCACACCACTACCTTTCTGTCCCGCCCCCTCTCTGTTCTGTCCCGCCCCCTCTCTGTTCTGTCCTGCCCCCTCTCTGTCCTACCCACACCACTCCCTTGCTGTCCCACCCCCTCTCTGTTCTGTCCTGCCCCCTCTCTGTCCTACCCACACCACTCCCTTGCTGTCCCGCCCCCTCTCTGTTCTGTCGCGCCCCCTCTGTTCTGTCCTGCCCCACACCACTCCCTTTCTGTCCCGCCCCCTCTGTTCTGTCCCGCCCCCTCTGTTCTGTCCTGCCCCACACCGCAGGAACACACGCAGGAGACCAGGAAGGAAAACGGAGGCATTTCTGAGTGGATTATCCTGGTTGAATAAATTGTCTAAATGAAATTAAAACCAATATGAGTAACCAACACACATGGTCATTTTCTAATTATCTTCCCTTAGGTGGTGCCCATCCTAGAGATCCTGTACCATGTGGAAGACAGGAACTCTCATCACGTCTACATGGCCCTCATCATCCTCCTCATCCTCACTGAGGACGACACCTTCAACAGATCCATACACGAGGTGGTGAGTACTGACCCCTCACTCTAACCCTCATCATCCTCCTCATCCTCACTGAGGACAACACCTTCAACAGATATGGGGGTAGGGATCGGGATTTGAAACGAACACAGTACCTCAAACAACATGAATTCCCGCTCAGTACATTCGGATTATAGACTTGGCAGACATTTCTCTGAAGGATGATTTTTAAAACGTCAGGACCTGTGCCATTTCAGATAACAACAGTACTATGATTTATGATGATTTCTCAAACATCAGGAGCTGTGCCATTTCAGATAACAACAGTACTATGATTTATGATGATTTCTCAAACATCAGGACCTGTGCCATTTCAGATAAGAACAGTACTATGATTTATGATGATTTCTCCAACATCAGGACCTGTGCCATTTCAGATAACAACAGTACTATGATTTATGATGATTTTTCCAACATCACGACCTGTGCCATTTCAGATAACAACAGTACTATGATTTATGATGATTTTTCCAACATCAGGACCTGTGTCATTTCAGATAAGAACAGTACTATGATTTATGATCTGTAATTTTGAATATGATTTCTCAAACCTGTCGTTTCTGCTAAGAACGGTACGTTGATGGTCACTATCCATGATTTCGAAATGCTCCCCATCCTCCTCCTCCTATCTATTTCATTCTACATTATTGGTCAGCTTGTCAATGAATTCAGACTATTTGAACAGAAAACCGTTAAACCATTTAGCTCACGGTGATTGACTCATTCCACTCTGTCGTTACCTTCAGTTCTGTGAATCATTTTTGACATTTTAAAGCCACCTCTCTATCTCTCTCTCATATATTCCCTCTCTCCCTCCCTAGCCGCAGTCCATTGCCTGGGCTGCATATAAATCCCTCCCTCCCTTTCTCTCCCTCTCTCTCTCGCTCTCTCTCTCCCTCTCTCTCTCCCTCTCTCTCTCTCCCTCTCTCTCGCTCTCTCTCCCTCTCTCTCTCTCGCTCTCTCTCCCCCTCTCTCTCTCCTTCTCTCTCCCTCTCTCTCTCTCCTTCTCTCTCCCTCTCTCTCCCTCTCTCTCTCTCTCCTTCTCTCTCCCTATCTTTCCCTCTCTTTCCCTCTCTTTCCCTCTCTTTCCCTCTCTTTCCCTCTCTTTCCCTCTCTTTCCCTCTCTTTCCCTCTCTCTCCCCATCTTTCCCTCTCTTTCCCTCTCTTTCCCTCTCTCTCCCCATCTTTCCCTCTCTCTCCCCATCTTTCCCTCTCTTTCCCTCTCTCCTCCTCTTTCCCTCTCTTTCCCTCTCTCCTCCTCTTTCCCTCTCTTTCCCTCTCTCTCCCCCTCTTTCCCTCTCTCTCCCCCTCTTTCCCTCTCTTTCCTTCTCTCTCCCTCTCTTTCCTTCTCTCTCCCTCTCTTTCCCTCTCTTTCCCTCTCTCTCCCTCTCTTTCCCTCTCTTTCCCTCTCTTTCCCTCTCTCTCCCTCTCTCTCCCCCTCTTTCCCTCTTTCCTTCTCTTTCCTTCTCTTTCCCTCTCTTTCCCTCTCTTTCCCTCTCTTTCCCTCTCTTTCCCTCTCTCTCCCTCTCTTTCCCCCTCTCTCCCTCTATTTCCCTCCCTCTCTTTCCCTCTTTCCCTCTCTTTCCCTCTCTCTCCCTCTCTCTCCCTCTCTCCCTCTCTCTCCCTCTCTCTCCCTCTCTTTCCCTCTCTTTCCCTCTCTTTCCCTCTCTCTCCCTCTCTCTCCCTCTCTCTCCCTCTCTTTCCCTCTCTCTCCCTCTCTCTCCCTCTCTTTTCCTCTCTCTCCCTCTCTTTCCCCCTCTCTTTCCCTCTCTCTCCCGCTCTCCCTCTCTTTCCCTCTCTCTCCCCCTCTTTCCCTCTTTCCTTCTCTCTCCCTCTCTTTCCCTCTCTTTCCCTCTCTCTCCCCATCTTTCCCTCTCTCTCCCCATCTTTCCCTCTCTCTCCCCATCTTTCCCTCTCTCTCCCCATCTTTCCCTCTCTTTCCCTCTCTCCTCCTCTTTCTCCCTCTCTTTCCCTCTCTTTCCCTCTCTCTCCCTCTCTTTCCCTCTCCCTCTCTCTCCCTCTCTCTCCCTCTCTCTCCCTCTCTTTCCCTCTCTTTCCCTCTCTTTCCCTCTCTTTCCCTCTCTCTCCCTCTCTCTCTCCCTCTCTTTTCCTCTCTCCCGCTCTCCCCCTCTTTCCCTCTCTCTCCCCCTCTTTCCCTCTTTCCTTCTCTCTCCCTCTCTTTCCCTCTCTTTCCCTCTCTCTCCCCATCTTTCCCTCTCTTTCCCTCTCTCCTCCTCTTTCCCTCTCTTTCCCTCTCTCTCCCCCTCTTTCCCTCTCTCTCCCCCTCTTTCCCTCTCTCTCCCCCTCTTTCCCTCTCTCTCCCCCTCTTTCCCTCTTTCCCTCTCTTTCCCTCTCTTTCCCTCTCTTTCCCTCTCTTTCCCTCTTTCCCTCTCTTTCCCTCTCTTTCCCTCTCTCTCCCTCTCTCTCCCTCTCTTCCCCTCTCTTCCCCTCTCTTCCCCTCTCTTCCCCTCTCTTCCCCTCTCTTCCCCTCTCTTCCCCTCTCTTCCCCTCTCTTCCCCTCTCTTCCCCTCTCTTCCCCTCTCTTCCCCTCTCTTCCCCTCTCTCTCCCTCTCTAGCCTATGGAGTTTCAGTCCACAGTCCATTGCCTGGGCTGCATATGAATGTGTCTCTCTACTTATGTCCCAAATGGCACCCTATTCTCTATGTAGTGTACTACCTTCAACCAGAACCTTATGGGGATAGGATGCCATTTGGGTCTCTCTCGCGACCCCCCCCCCAGCAGGAAATCATGAAGCTGTGGCTGCCAGCAGATCTCTAAGTCTCGATATGTTTTAGATGAAAATCCATTTCACATTGGTCTCTTTGCTGTTGTCATGTAATTTCCACTAGGTTAAATGGCAACCAAAGTCAGACATCTCTCAATGTTCGGACAGAAGTTTTTCAACATTGAACAATCTATGTGGCGGTGCTTTAGTGTTAGTGGTGTCATGGGGCTGTTTGTTCAGCCTGAGATTAGACAGCCACTCTCTACTCTCCCCTCAAGCCATCCAGAGAGTGATGAGGCTGTGTAGTGACTGACTTGCTTACCAGAGCCTGTTCTGGGCCAGGGAACACACACAGCCAGCCCTGCCTCAGCCTCCTCTCTCTCTACTCTCCCCTCTAGCCATCCAGAGAGTGAGATGACTCTGTAATGCTGTTGACTGACTTGCTTACCAGAGCCTGTTCTGGGCCAGGGAACACACACAGCCAGCCCTGCCTCAGCCTCCTCTCTCTCTACTCTCCCCCTAGCCATCCAGAGATGGACAGAGATGCCATTTTTCCTGATTAATGAGGAATTTCTACTTTTCTACAAGAATATCTCAATAACTTTCCCCTGAAACTAATATCTTTATTTTCCAGATGTTCTCTGTCACATCCCTGAGAGGGCAATGGGCCTCTGAAATACTAGGTCTACTGACCATTGAGGGAGTCATTGTTTTGATCCCAGTGTGTGATGATTGTATTCTCTGAGATCAGAAGGCTACTGTACACCAGTTTAATCTGTATTCTCTGAGGTCAGAAGGCTACTGTACACCAGTTTAATCTGAATTCCCTGAGATCAGAAGGCTACTGTACACCAGTTTAATCTGAATTCCCTGAGATCAGAAGGCTACTGTACACCAGTTTAATCTGAATTCCCTGAGGTCAGAAGGCTACTGTACACCAGTTTAATCTGTATTCCCTGAGGGCAGAAGGCTACTGTACACCAGTTTAATCTGTATTCCCTGAGGGCAGAAGGCTACTGTACACCAGTTTAATCTGTATTCCCTGAGGTCAGAAGGCTACTGTACACCAGTTTAATCTGTATTCCCTGAGGGCAGAAGGCTACTGTACACCAGTTTAATCTGTATTCCCTGAGATCAGAAGGCTACTGTACACCAGTTTAATCTGTATTCCCTGAGGTCAGAAGGCTACTGTACACCAGTTTAATCTGTATTCCCTGAGATCAGAAGGCTACTGTACACCAGTTTAATCTGTATTCCCTGAGGTCAGAAGGCTACTGTACACCAGTTTAATCTGTATTCCCTGAGGTCAGAAGGCTACTGTACACCAGTTTAATCTGTATTCCCTGAGGTCAGAAGGCTACTGTACACCAGTTTAATCTGTATTCCCTGAGGTCAGAAGGCTACTGTACACCAGTTTAATCTGTATTCCCTGAGGGCAGAAGGCTACTGTACACCAGTTTAATCTGAATTCCCTGAGGGCAGAAGGCTACTGTACACCAGTTTAATCTGTATTCCCTGAGGGCAGAAGGCTACTGTACACCAGTTTAATCTGTATTCCCTGAGGGCAGAAGGCTACTGTACACCAGTTTAATCTGAATTCCCTGAGGGCAGAAGGCTACTGTACACCAGTTTAATCTGTATTCAATGAGGTCAGAAGGCTACTGTACACCAGTTTAATCTGAATTCCCTGAGATCAGAAGGCTACTGTACACCAGTTTAATCTGTATTCCCTGAGGTCAGAAGGCTACTGTACACCAGTTTAATCTGTATTCTCTGAGGTCAGAAGGCTACTGTACACCAGTTTAATCTGTATTCCCTGAGGGCAGAAGGCTACTGTACACCAGTTTAATCTGTATTCAATGAGGTCAGAAGGCTACTGTACACCAGTTTAATCTGTATTCCCTGAGATCAGAAGGCTACTGTACACCAGTTTAATCTGTATTCCCTGAGGGCAGAAGGCTACTGTACACCAGTTTAATCTGAATTCCCTGAGATCAGAAGGCTACTGTACACCAGTTTAATCTGTATTCCCTGAGGTCAGAAGGCTACTGTACACCAGTTTAATCTGTATTCTCTGAGGGCAGAAGGCTACTGTACACCAGTTTAATCTGAATTCCCTGAGATCAGAAGGCTACTGTACACCAGTTTAATCTGAATTCCCTGAGGGCAGAAGGCTACTGTACACCAGTTGAATCTGTATTCCCTGAGGTCAGAAGGCTACTGTACACCAGTTTAATCTGTATTCTCTGAGGGCAGAAGGCTACTGTACACCAGTTTAATCTGAATTCCCTGAGATCAGAAGGCTACTGTACACCAGTTTAATCTGAATTCCCTGAGATCAGAAGGCTACTGTACACCAGTTTAATCTGTATTCCCTGAGATCAGAAGGCTACTGTACACCAGTTTAATCTGTATTCCCTGAGGTCAGAAGGCTACTGTACACCAGTTTAATCTGAATTCCCTGAGGTCAGAAGGCTACTGTACACCAGTTTAATCTGTATTCCCTGAGGGCAGAAGGCTACTGTACACCAGTTTAATCTGTATTCAATGAGGTCAGAAGGCTACTGTACACCAGTTTAATCTGTATTCCCTGAGGGCAGAAGGCTACTGTACACCAGTTTAATCTGTATTCCCTGAGGTCAGAAGGCTACTGTACACCAGTTTAATCTGTATTCCCTGAGATCAGAAGGCTACTGTACACCAGTTTAATCTGTATTCCCTGAGGGCAGAAGGCTACTGTACACCAGTTTAATCTGTATTCCCTGAGGGCAGAAGGCTACTGTACACCAGTTTAATCTGTATTCCCTGAGGGCAGAAGGCTACTGTACACCAGTTTAATCTGTATTCAATGAGGTCAGAAGGCTACTGTACACCAGTTTAATCTGTATTCCCTGAGGTCAGAAGGCTACTGTACACCAGTTTAATCTGTATTCCCTGAGGTCAGAAGGCTACTGTACACCAGTTTAATCTGTATTCCCTGAGGTCAGAAGGCTACTGTACACCAGTTTAATCTGTATTCCCTGAGGTCAGAAGGCTACTGTACACCAGTTTAATCTGTATTCCCTGAGGGCAGAAGGCTACTGTACACCAGTTTAATCTGTATTCCCTGAGGGCAGAAGGCTACTGTACACCAGTTTAATCTGAATTCCCTGAGGGCAGAAGGCTACTGTACACCAGTTTAATCTGTATTCCCTGAGGTCAGAAGGCTACTGTACACCAGTTTAATCTGTATTCCCTGAGGGCAGAAGGCTACTGTACACCAGTTTAATCTGTATTCCCTGAGGTCAGAAGGCTACTGTACACCAGTTTAATCTGTATTCCCTGAGGTCAGAAGGCTACTGTACACCAGTTTAATCTGTATTCCCTGAGGTCAGAAGGCTACTGTACACCAGTTTAATCTGTATTCCCTGAGATCAGAAGGCTACTGTACACCAGTTTAATCTGTATTCCCTGAGGTCAGAAGGCTACTGTACACCAGTTTAATCTGTATTCCCTGAGGGCAGAAGGCTACTGTACACCAGTTTAATCTGAATTCCCTGAGATCAGAAGGCTACTGTACACCAGTTTAATCTGAATTCCCTGAGATCAGAAGGCTACTGTACACCAGTTTAATCTGAATTCCCTGAGATCAGAAGGCTACTGTACACCAGTTTAATCTGTATTCCCTGAGGGCAGAAGGCTACTGTACACCAGTTTAATCTGTATTCCCTGAGGGCAGAAGGCTACTGTACACCAGTTTAATCTGAATTCCCTGAGGTCAGAAGGCTACTGTACACCAGTTTAATCTGAATTCCCTGAGATCAGAAGGCTACTGTACACCAGTTTAATCTGAATTCCCTGAGATCAGAAGGCTACTGTACACCAGTTTAATCTGTATTCCCTGAGGTCAGAAGGCTACTGTACACCAGTTTAATCTGAATTCCCTGAGATCAGAAGGCTACTGTACACCAGTTTAATCTGTATTCCCTGAGGGCAGAAGGCTACTACTGTACACCAGTTTAATCTGTATTCCCTGAGGTCAGAAGGCTACTGTACACCAGTTTAATCTGAATTCCCTGAGGTCAGAAGGCTACTGTACACCAGTTTAATCTGAATTCCCTGAGGGCAGAAGGCTACTGTACACCAGTTTAATCTGAATTCCCTGAGGTCAGAAGGCTACTGTACACCAGTTTAATCTGTATTCCCTGAGGTCAGAAGGCTACTGTACACCAGTTTAATCTGTATTCCCTGAGGGCAGAAGGCTACTGTACACCAGTTTAATCTGAATTCCTTCCACCTCTTTCCTCCTCTCTTTATTTACAGACGCTATCAAAATGTGTCTAGCTATTGTCATCTTCAGGAAATATATTTCTTTATTCCTGCCCAGGACATTTAGTCAACTGGTCGATTGTTTTGTCGATTAGGCTGTGGCCGACAGAGATTTCTTTAGTCATGCAGTAGTAAAAAATATATAAATATTTCAGGCTGTACAAGATACCTGTCTGATTCGTTCCTGTCTGAGTGGACTAATCCATTGTGGAGGCCGTGGGGATGGAACAGCCCATCACTAAGACATGTGCTACTGAAATTGTAACATGTGCTACTGAAACCCCAACTAAATAAAAATAATATTATTTTATAACAAACGCGGTTTCTCCCGTGTTTGATAGCAGTCGCTGTCCGCGGTTCTGAAACATCAGTGCGCTGTTGAATTGGCACCTTTTCCTAGACCATGGTTGCTGTGTGTATAAATGCAAAGGTAACCAGCATATTGGTGTTCAGAACAATGCGGCTGAGGCTGCAGCAGAATGAGGAGATAAGAAACCCCAAGTTAATTAGGTTTATAATCAATAACCTCAATCATCCATATACATTTGAAGTCGGAAGTTTACATACACTTAGGTTGGAGCCATTAAAACTTGTTTTTCAACCACTCCACAAATGTCTTGTTAACAAACTATAGTTTTGGCAAGTCGTTTAGGACATCTACTTTGTGCATGACACAAGTCATTTTTATAATAAGTAAAGTCATTATCATTAGTAGGCAGAGCAGGCCTCCATCATTCTTAAATGGAAGAACTTTGGAGCCACCAAGACTCTTCCTAGAGCTGGCTGCCTGGCCAAACTGAGCAATCGGGATGACCAAGAACATAAATTGTCACTTTGACAGAGCTCCAAAGTTCCTGTGTGGAGATGGAAGAACCTTCCAGAAGGACAACCATCTCTGCAGCCCTCCACCAATCAGGTGTTTATGGTAGTGGCCAGACGGAAGCCACCTCAGTAAAAGGCACATGACAGCCCACTTGGTTTTTGCCAAAAGGCACCTGAAGGACTCAGACCAAGATCAAGATTCTCTGTTCTGATGAAACCAATATTTAACTATTTGGCCTGAATGCCAAGCGTCACGTCTGGAGGAAATCTGGCACCATCCCTACGGTGAAGCATGGTGGTGGCAGCATCATGCTGTGGGGATGTTTTTCAGTGGGAGTGACTGGGAGACTAGTCAGGATCGAGGGAAAGATGAATGGAGCGAAGTACAGACAGATCCTTGATGAAAACCTGCTCCAGAGCACTCAGGACCTCAGACTAGGGCGAAGGTTCACCTTCCAACAGGACAATGACCCCAAGCACACATCAAAGACAATGCAGGAGTGGCTTTGGGACTAGTCTCTGAATGTACATTGATGGATACATTGATACATTTGAAACTCCTGATACTTCCTGTCTTAATCTCATTGCCTGATAGATAAAGGTTATCTGGGAGGTTATAGGATTTGGATGTTGGTCGATGTTAAATATTTCAGGAAACAGTGGTGTCTACGAGGTTAGGAAGGAATAGTGGTATCTACTATCTACGAGATTAAGTAGGAACAGTGGTATCTACTATCTACGAGATTAAGAAGGAACAGTGGTATCTACTGTCCTACGAGATTAGGAAGGAATAGTGGTATCTACTATCTACGAGATTAGGCAGGAACAGTGGTATCTACTGTCTACGAGATTAGGCAGGAACAGTGGTATCTACTATCTACGAGATTAGGCAGGAACAGTGGTATCTACTGTCTACGAGATTAGGAAGGAACAGTGGTATCTACTATCTACGAGATTAGGCAGGAACAGTGGTATCTACTGTCTACGAGATTAGGAAGGAACAGTGGTATCTACTATCTACGAGATTAGGCAGGAACAGTGGTATCTACTGTCTACGAGATTAGGAAGGAACAGTGGTATCTACTATCTACGAGATTAGGCAGGAACAGTGGTATCTACTGTCTACGAGATTAGGAAGGAACAGTGGTATCTACTATCTACGAGATTAGGCAGGAACAGTGGTATCTACTGTCTACGAGATTAGGCAGGAACAGTGGTATCTACTGTCTACGAGATTAGGCAGGAACAGTGGTAGCTACTGTCTACAAGATTAGGCAGGAACAGTGGTAGCTACTGTCTACGAGATTAGGCAGGAACAGTGGTAGCTACTATCTACGAGATTAGGAAGGAACAGTGGTAGCTACTGTCTACGAGATTAGGAAGGAACAGTGGTATCTACTGTCTACGAGATTAGGCAGGAACAGTGGTATCTACTATCTACGAGATTAGGCAGGAACAGGGGTAGCTAATGTCTACGAGATTAGGAAGGAACAGTAGTATCTACTGTCTACGAGATTAGGCAGGAACAGTGGTAGCTACTGTCTACGAGATTAGGCAGGAACAGTGGTAGCTACTGTCTACGAGATTAGGAAGGAACAGTAGTATCTACTGTCTACGAGATTAGGCAGGAACAGTGGTAGCTACTATCTACGAGATTAGGCAGGAACAGTGGTAGCTACTGTCTACGAGATTAGGAAGCAACAGAAGTATCTACTGTCTACGAGATTAGGCAGGAACAGTGGTGTCTACGAGATTAGGAAGGAACAGTGTTAGCTACTGTCTACGAGATTAGGCAGGAACAGTGTTGTCTACGAGATTAGGAAGGAACAGTGGTAGCTACTATCTACGAGATTAGGAAGGAACAGTGGTAGCTACTGTCTACGAGATTAGGCAGGAACAGTGGTATCTACTGTCTACGAGATTAGGAAGGAACAGTGGTAGCTACTGTCTACGAGATTAGGCAGGAACAGTGGTGTCTACGAGATTAGGAAGGAACAGTGGTAGCTACTATCTACGAGATTAGGAAGGAACAGTAGTAGCTACTGTCTACGAGATTAGGCAGGAACAGTGGTGTCTACGAGATTAGGCAGGAACAGTGGTGTCTACGAGATTAGGAAGGAACAGTAGTATCTACTGTCTACGAGATTAGGCAGGAACAGTGGTGTCTACGAGATTAGGCAGGAACAGTGGTAGCTACTGTCTACGAGATTAGGCAGGAACAGTGGTATCTACGAGATTAGGCAGGAACAGTGGTGTCTACGAGATTAGGAAGGAACAGTGGTGTCTACGAGATTAGGCAGGAACAGTAGTATCTACGAGATTAGGAAGGAACAGTGGTATCTACGAGATTAGGAAGGAACAGTAGTATCTACTGTCTACGAGATTAGGCACGAACAGTGGTGTCTACGAGATTAGGCAGGAACAGTGTTATCTACTGTCTACGAGATTAGGAAGGAACAGTGGTATCTACTATCCACTAATGGGTTGTTACCTACTGTAGTAGCTACCATTTTAAATAGCCATTTGTTATGTTGTCTCCCTCTCTCTCAGGTATTGAAGAACATAACGTGGTATTCAGAACGTCAGTTAACAGAGATCTCTCTGGGTAGTCTACTCATCCTGGTGGTCATACGCACCATCCAATACAACATGACACGGACCAGGGTGAGTTAAACACACATGGATGTACATGCATATGCAGCGCATGGACACACAGGGTTTTTTCTGGATCAAAATGGGGTTTAGGTGGTGACCGTGGCTGCGGCATGCCCATGGGTGTGGTCCTGTTGGCTAATTTCCTGCAATTCTACACATTTTTGCCATCAGGCTAAGAGAGAGATTTGTACGCAATAAAATATACAAAATCAAATAAAAACGCAACATGTAAAGTTTTGGTCCATATTCAGAAAAGGCTTATCTCTCAAATGTTGTGCACAAATGTGTTTATATCCTTTTTAGTGAGCATTTCTCCTTTGCCAAGATAATCCATTACACAGGTGCACCTTGTGCTGGGGACAATAAAAGGCCACTCTAAAATGTGCAGTTTTGTCACACAAGACAATGCCACAGATTGTGTTGAGGGAGTGTGCAATTAGCATGCTGACTGCAAGAATGTCCATCAGAGTTGTTTGCCAGAGAATTGAATGATGATTTCTCTACCATAAGCCGTCTCCAACGTTGTTTTTAGAGAATTAAGCAGTACGTCCAATCGGCCTCAGAACCGCAGACCAAGTGTATGGGGTCGTGTGGTCAAGTGGTTTGCTGATGTCAACATTGTGAACAGAGTGCCCCATGGTGTCGGTGGGGTTATGAGATGGGCAGGCATAAGCTACGAACAACGAACATAATTGCATTTTATTGATGGAAATTTGAATGAACAGAGATATCGTGACAAGATCCTGAGGCCCATTGTCATTACATTGATCCTCTGCCATCACCTCATGTTTCAGCATGATAATGCACTGCCCCAAGGATCTGTACACACTTCCTGGAAGCTGAAAATGTTCCAGTTCTTCCATGGCCTTCATACTGACCAGACATGTCCCCCATTGAGCATGTTTGGGATGCTCTGGATTGATGTTTGCGACAATGTGTTCCAGTTCCTGATAATATCCAGCAACTTCGCACAGCCATTGAAGAGGAGTGGGACAACATTCCACAGCCATTGAAGGGTAGTGGGACAACATTCCACAGCCATTGAAGAGGAGTGGGACAACATTCCACAGCCATTGAAGAGTAGTGGGACAACATTCCACAGCCATTGAAGAGTAGTGGGACAACATTCCACAGCCATTGAAGAGTAGTGGGACAACATTCCACAGCCATTGAAGAGTAGTGGGACAACATTCCACAGCCATTGAAGAGGAGTGGGACAACATTCCACAGGCCACAATCAACAGCCTGATCAACTATGTGAAGGAGATGTGTCACGCTGCATGAGGCAAATGGTGGTCACACCAGTGACCAACAGATCCATATCTGTATTCCCAGTCATGTGAAATCCATAGATCAGGGCCTAATGATTTTATTTCAATAACAGATTTCCATATATAATCTGTAACTCAGTAAAATCCTTGAAATTGTTGCATGTTGCATTTTATTTTTGTTCAATATAGATTCTCCTTTTATTTTGGTGATTGTTAGTTCTGAGATTATAAAAAAAATATATATAAATTATATTTTCTACATACTGTTTATCTGGTTTTAGTCATTTCAGTTTTTACTGTTTGGACATAGACTGCCTGGAAAAAACACTTAGGCCGGCCCGCCACAATACTTTTATATGCAGTAAAAACCCTGGACACATACACCTGCATGACCCATTGTTTAGGTCTACTTTAGATTTTCATTTCTCATGTGTTTTTGTTCAGCCTTATGTTGTTTTTAGTACTATATTGATTGTTGGGTTTAGAGTTGGCAAGAAAGGCATTTCACTGTACTTGTGCACGTGACATTAAAAGTTTAAACTATACTTAGTACGCATCTCAATGGACTTCAAGGAAGGTCATTGTACGTCTCCTTATTTCCTCTCTTCCAGGATAAGTACCTGCACACCAACTGCCTGGCAGCCCTGGCCAATATGTCAGCCCAGTTCCGCTGCTTACACCAGTACGCTGCCCAGCGCATCATCAGGTGAGGTTTAGTAGGCACTCTGTAGTACTAGTGTTGACTCTCAGCACAGACACTGGTATGGCCAAAGCATTTTAACTGGTATTGAAATGCTCTTTACTCAAACCATAGCGTACTGGCCGACTATAGACTGAAGAGGTTTAGCAGGTCAGGGTACAGCCAGGCCTGGTGTTAGGTTAGAACAGGTGTCTCCCAACGGGTCGATCGCCAGCTACCAGTAGCTACCAGCCTACCTATGAGTAGCTCGCCAAACAATTCTGAAAGTACATGCAATTTAAGTGTTCCACCACAAACTGTCAAACAAATCTCACAAGTATCTGACACTGCAAACTCCCAGCTACTATTTAATCAACACAACATTATCCCAACCCTGGTTATCCACTATTGGCTTAAAAAAAAACAAATCTAACACTATCTGCCAATTAATTTCCAGCAAAATTGCCCATCTGTCTGTCTGTCTGTCTGGTGAACGTGTTTGTCTATCACTCCGTGTCTAGCCAGCCTGTTGATGTGATAACCGTCTTGTGGGTTGACAGAAAACTTTTCCCCAAATCCTTCTCAATGAAATGTTAACTGCAAAGTAGGCTTACCTAGCAGAATTATATCTGGAGGAAATACAGCGCATTCGGAAAGTATTCAAACCCCTTGACTTTTTCCACATTTTGTTACGTTATAGCCTTGTACTACAATTGATTACATTGTTTTTTTCCCCATCATCAATCTACACACAATACCCCATAATGACAAAGCAAAAACAGGTTTTTCAAATTTTAGCAAATGTATGGAAATATCACATTTACATAAGTATTCAGACCCTTTACTCAGTACTTTGTTAAAGCACCTTTTGGCAGCGATTACAGCCTCGAGTCTTCTTGGGTGTAACGCTACAAGCTTAGCACACCTGTATTTGGCGAGTTTCTCCCATTCTTCTCTGCAGATCCTCTCAAGCTCTGTCAGGTTGGATGGGGAGCGTCGCTGCAAAGCTATTTTCAGGTTTCCAGAGATGTTCGATCTGGTTCAAGTCCGGGCTAAAGGACATTCAGAGACTTGTCCCGAAGCCACTCCTGCGTTGTCTTGGCTGTGTGCTTAGGGTTGTTATCCTGTTGGAAGGTGAAACTTCGCCCCAGTCTGAGGTCCTGCACACTCTGGAGCAGTTTTTCATCAAGGATCTCTCTGTGCTTTGCGCAGTTGACCTTTCCCTCAATCTTGACTAGTCTCCCAGTCCCTGCCGCTGAAAAACATCCCCACAGCATGATGCTGCCACCACCATGCTTCACAGTAGGGATGGTGCCAGGTTTCCCCAGATCTGTATCTCAGCACAATCCTCTCTCGGAGCTCTACGGACAATTCCTTCAACCTCATGGCTTGGTTTTTGCTCTGACATGCACTGTCAACTGTGGGACCTTATACAGACAGATGTGCGTCTTTCCAAATCATGTGCAATCAATTGAATTTACCACAGGTGGACTCCAATCAAGTTGTAAAAACATCTCAAGGATGATCAATGGAAACAGGATGCGCCTGAGCTCAATTTCTAATCTCATAGCAAAGGGCCTGAATAATAAAGTATTTCTGTTTTTTATTTGTAATAAACATTTCTAAAAACCTATTTTCTCTCTGTCATTATGGGAATTGTGTGTAGGTTAATGCGGAAAACATTTCATTTAATCAATTGTAGATGTGGAAAAAGGGAAGAGGTCTGAATACTTTCCTAATGCACTGTAGATCATTTTTTATCTATTATTGGTTATTTGATAACTTTGCCATGAATTGAGCAGCAGCAGTACAGAACCATCGCTAGATCAGCACATTAGGTGGCACATTGCTCACTCGCTAGATGCACAATTAAAGGGACAGATTTTTGCGGCCATTGATTAGAATCCCCATTAGCCGGCGCCACGGGGGATCCAGCTAGTCTTACTGGGGTCTAAACACATAACAAAAAAGACATTACGGACAAAAGTCTTTACATTTGAAATGATTAAACAAATATTAACATGTAGCGTGTGGGCATCTATGCGTTGTTGCTTTATTCATTTTTGAACCCAGGTTTGCTGTTCACCCACCCTATATAAAATGGAAGGGAGTTCCATGCACTAATGGCTCTGTATAATACTGTACATTTCCTTGAATTTGTTCTGGACCTGGGGACTGTGAAAAGACCCCTGGTGGCATGTGTGGTGGGTGGAGTAAGTGTGTGTATCAGTGCTGTGTGTAAGTTGACTATGCAAAAAATAATGAATTTCCAACTCATATAAAAAACAAGAACTGACTCAGTCAGTCTTTCCTCAACTCTCAGCCAAGTATTAGTATTAGCCCTCTGATTACAACGAAGAGCAAGATGTGCCATGGTTCTGGGCCAGGTGTAACTAGGTCTTTCTTTGCTGCACTTGAACATATGACTGGACAATAATCAAGATAAGATTTTTTAATTTATTATTATTTTATTTTACCTTTAACTAGGCAAGTCAGTTAAGAACAACTACTTATTTTCAATGACGGCCTAGGAACAGTGGGTTAACTGCCTGTTCAGGGGCAGAACGACAGACTTGCCAGCTCGGGAGTTTTGAACTTGCAACCTTCCGGTTGCTAGTCCAACACTCTAACCACTAGGCTACCCTGCCGCCCCTAGGCTACCCTAGAGCCCGCAGGACTTGCTTTGTGGAGTGTGTTGTCAAAAAAGCAGAGCATCTCGTTATTGCAGACATACTTCAACTCTCTCTTTACAACCGTTTAATCTCTGTTTTGACCATGAAAGTTTACAATCTGAGGTAACTCCAAGTAACTTTGGTCTACTCAACTTGTTCAACAGCCAGCACCATTCATTACATACCTCAGCTGAGGTCTTGAACTTAGGGAATGATTTGTACCAAATGCAATGCTCTTCATTTCAGTGACTTCATTATATGAGGTTGCTGATGCATATATGGTTGAATCATCAGCATCATACATTGACTCATGTGCTTTGTTTAATGCCAGTGGCAGGTCATGGGTAAAAATAGGAAAGAGTAGAGGGCCTAGAGAGCTGCCCTGCGGTACACCACACTTGACATGTTTGATATTAGAGAAGCTTCCATTAAAGAAAACCCTCTGAATTCTATTAGATAGCTCTGAATCCACGATATGGCAGAGGTTGAAAAGCCATAACACATACATTTTCTCAACAACAGGTTATGGTCGATAATGTCAAAGGCTGCACTGAAATGTAACAGTACAGCTCCCACAGTCTTCTTATTATCAATTTCTTTCAACCAATCATCAGTCATTTGTGTCAGTACAGTACATGTTGTGTCCTTCTCTATAAGCATGTTGAAAGTCTGTTGTTAATTTGTTTACAGAGTAATGGCATTGTATTTTTATCAAACACAATTCTTCCAACATTTTGCAGCAAGCTGATTAGGTCTCCTGTTAGAACCCGTAAAGGCTGCTTTACCACTCTTGGGAAGCGGAATGACTTTGGCTTCCCTCCAGGCCTGAGGATAAAGACCTTTCCTCTAGGCTCAGATTATAGGTATGACAGATAGGAGTGGCTATAAAGTCAGCTACCATCCTCAGTAACTTTCCATCTAAGTTGTCAATGCCAGGAGGTTTGTCGTTATTGATCGATAACAATACATTTTCCACCTCTCCTGCATTAACTTCACAAAATTCAAACGTACAAAGCTTTTCTTTTGTTATTAGCTTTTTTATGCATTTAATACAATGGCTCACCGTTCGTTTTTTGGCATTTCCTGCCTAAGTTTGCCCACTTTAAAATATTTCTCAACATCAAATGGTTTTGTGATTGATACGCCATCTGATTCAATGAAAGATGGAGTTGAATTAGTTTTTCTGCCCATAATTACATTTAAAGTACTCAAGTCCCCCCCCCCCCCCATTTTTCTTTGTCATTGATCTTGGCTTCATAATAATTCTTCTTCTTTTTGTTGAGTTTAGTCACATAATTTCTGAATTTGCAGTAAATCAGCCAGTCCGATGGGCAGCCAGACTTATTAGCCACTCCTTTTGTCCATCTTTTTCAACCATAGTTTTTTAATTCCTCATCAATCCATTGAGCATTAATAGTTCTAACAGGTGCATGTTTATCAATACTTGGAGGAAGCATAAATTCATCAAGTGCAGTGTCTGGACCAACACATATTTGTATTGTCATCTACAAAATATTTTGTACAATATTTTAGGCACAGCTTTTGGAACTTTGGCTTTCTTGGATAGACCCACTATATTGTGATCACTTGTTTACGGATACAGCTTTAGAACAAAGTTCTACAATATTAGGAAAAATATGATCAATACATGTGGATTATCTCCTGTAGTGTTTGTAAACACAGTGTTAACACTCAGTATCTAAATAATGTGTAAAATGCTTGACTGTGTACATCACATAGACTGAGAGGTTTACTTTCTTGGGGACCAGAATATTGATTGGTTCTCATCAAGAAGAAGCTTCTCACTGTAACCAGTGCCTGTAATCTGGTTCAGGTTATTAATCAACCTACCAGATTTGGTGGCCTATAGCAACACCCCAATAGAAAAGGCTTTAGATGTGCAAGGTGAACCTGCAACCACAACACTTCAATAACACTTGACATAACATATTCTCTAAGCATTACAGGGTTATGGCTCTGAATATATACAGCAACACCTCCCCAATAAGCGTTCCTGTCTCTTCTATTTTTTATATTTATTTATTAAAAAGATGAGAGAGGCCTGTAATTTTCATCATAGGTACACTTCAACTATGACAGACAAAATTAGAAAAAAAATCCAGAAAATCACATTGTAG
The DNA here is from genome assembly GCF_057628025.1 of Oncorhynchus mykiss. Lineage (NCBI taxonomy): Eukaryota > Metazoa > Chordata > Actinopteri > Salmoniformes > Salmonidae > Oncorhynchus > Oncorhynchus mykiss. The sequence goes on along the minus strand of NC_143033.1, from coordinate 11,396,365 downwards.
GATTTCTATGAATTTATTTGCAAATTATGGTGGAAAACAAGTATTTGGTCACCTACAAACAAGCAAGATTTCTGGCTCTCACAGACCTGTAACTTCTTCTTTAAGAGGCTCCTCTGTCCTCCACTCGTTACCTGTATTAATGGCCCCTGTTTGAACTTGTTATCAGTATAAAAGACACCTGTCCACAACATCAAACAGTCACACTCCAAACTCCACTATGACCAAAGAGCTGTCAAAGGACACCAGAAACAAAATTGTAGACCTGCACCAGGTTGGGAAGACTGAATCTGCAATAGGTAAGAAGCTTGGTTTGAAGAAATCAACTGTGGGAGCAATTATTAGGAAATGGAAGACATACAAGACCACTGATAATCTCCCTCGATCTGGGGATCCACGCAAGATCTCACCCTGTGGGGTCAAAATGATCACATGAACAGTGAGCAAAAATCCCAGAACCACACGGGGGGACCTAGTGAATGACCTGCAGTCATCCTCCTTATCTCAGCTCACTGGTCACCATAGTAACACCCACCCGTAGCACATGCTCCAGCCGGTATATTCCACTGGTCACCCCCAATGCCAACACCTCCTTTAGCCGCCTTTCCTTCCAGTTCTCTGCTGCCAATGAATGGAACAAATTGAAAAAAATCACAGAAGTTGGAGACTTATATCTCCCTCACTAACTTTAAGCGTCAGCTATCAGAGCAGCTTACCGATCACTGCAGCTGTACAGCCCATCTGTAAATAGCCCATCCAACCAACTACCTACCTCATCCCCACAATTTTTTTTCTGCTCTTTTGCACACCAGTATTTCTACTTGCACATCCTCACCTGCACATATCACTCCAGTGTAAATTGCTAAATTGTAATTACTTTGCCACTATTGGCCTATTTATTGCCTTACCTCCTTACTTCATTTGCACACACTGTATACAGATTTTTCTATGGTGTTATTGACTGTATTATTGTTTGTATGTTTGTTTATTCCATGTGTAACTCTGTTGTTTTTGTCGCACTGCTTTGCTCTATTTTGGCCAGGTCGCAGTTAAATAAAGGTATTTTTATATTTATATATATTAGCATCCAATCCTTCGAGGGTGAAAAAACATATCTACCTGAGTCATAGGTATCTCCCAGCATCTGTCTGACTCACTAAGATTTTCCTCCAAAGCCTCTTAATCAGTATTCCTGGTTTTTGTCATCTTTTTAGGGTAGTTTTCTTGGCTTTTCACGTTCTTTTTAAAATCCCCAATAAGCCATTTTTATGCCAAAAGCGATGAAAGAATCCGTTCAAAATACTATGATGCGTTCTGAGTGCGTCCTTTCTCAATTACTGTAGCAACTGTTTGCATTACGCTAAAGAGCTACTCCGTCCTACACAAGTCCCACCCAGGTCATCTGATATGACTGGAAAGCTTATCTTATTGGCTACACAACTGTCCATCTTTCATTTTAACCACTCCTCAGTTGAAAGATAAAAACAACACACTATTGGTGCTCAAAGATGTAGTCACTGGGTGGACGGACATTTGATGTTCTAGTTCAGCCATACATTATCGGAGAACATTGATACTAGGCTACTTTTGTTCGGAAGAACCTAACAATTCATTTGACACCATGTAGCTCTAGCTCAAACACAGACCACATGGAAGCTTACATTGTAAGATGTTTGTTGTTTAGTGAAAACAAAGTTTAAAATTTGACTCTTTGACTCTTGGCTTTGAATCGATAATGGTAAGTCACAGGCCAATCAAACAACATATTATCTGTGGAGTCTATGCTTTAATCACATATCAACATTGTTCAAGAAGCCAAGATCCCCAGCTTTCAGGAGACACCCTGTATTCATGGATGGGTGCTACCTTTTTCATTTTAGACGACATTGAATTAAACATTTATATCAAGGGGACCCTACAATTTAAGAGGTTAATTAAATGCCCTGATGACTTGATACACAACAACATATTCCAGATTGCCTCGGTAGCTCTAAGCACACAAACACACTCACTCAAACATTTACTCCACCCTGATTATGTAATCGAGTTGGTCATTAGACAGACATTAGTCATAGTTTGTGAAATATTCATCTTTCCATTTATATATGCAGTAGCCTAAGCATTGAGATCTCTGCACTGTAATCATCAGAATGTCGTCCAGCCTTTGAAATGCTGTCGCTCTATTCTTCATGATACCTCCATGTTAGACCACTAGACTGGCTGTCAGTCTGTGGTTGGCTCTGAATAAAGACATTATCACGTCTCGTGGGTACTCTCCAGCTGTGAAGCACTCAGTTAGTCAGTCAGTGATGGTAACACTAATGGTTCCAAGCTGTTGAAAGGAAGGAGGATTCACGCATGCACAGGATTCTCCTCTGCTCTCTGTGGTTAGGAGACTTAACTGTATGAAAGAATGAGACTGTGAAGGGCCAGACCAGTGAGTCACTGACCCAGCACACAGCCCATTTTACCAGATGGACCCTGGCTAGGACCACACACTTCCTGGCCATGCTCGCTCACTGTCACGGGACAGCTAACCAGAACGACCACACGAGCACTCCTCTTCCTCTCATCAATTCTTTCAGGATTATTTAACGCTGTTGCGTGACCACGGGGAAGTGGAAACAGAAATACTCTTTGCGTAGGTGGACACACACACACAATCCACCGTGTTATATGATGACTAAGAGAGTAGCCTGCTGACACTATTGTCCGTGTCTTCACTGTTTAGGGATGTAGTGGTGGGGAAGGTAATGTAGTACATTTGTGATTTTGGCTGTTTAGGGATGTAGTTGTGGGGAAGGTAATGTAGTACATTTATGATTTTGGCTGTTTAGGGATGTAGTGGTGGGGAAGGTAATGTAGTACATTTGTGATTTTGGCTGTTTAGGGATGTAGTGGTGGGGAAGGTAATGTAGTACATTTGTGATTTTGGCTGTTTAGGGATGTAGTGGTGGGGAAGGAAATATAGTACATTCATGATTTTGCTCTCAGGGGAATTTCCTCCTGGAATTTCCAAATGTCAGATTTGCACATTTTCTGTCAAGGATTTTTTGTTATTAATTGACACTTAAAAGAAAAATCACTTTTTAGGTCCATATATTCAGAGGCAGCAGAAGATGAAAGGGCTTTCCACTACGTTAATGAACACTTCTTTCTTCATCCCTCTATTCCTTCCCAGATGGGCAGTGACATGAATGTGTGAATAGCTCGCAGATTAGATTTGACTGTGCGTCAGTTGGTAAGAGGAACGTGTGGCGCTTGTGAGGAAAGGAGGAACGCATGTTATTATCATTTTACACTGTCTTCATATCGGCATCTCAGGCGCTTTGCAATCAACCACCAAGCCTCCTTTCATCATCACGCTACACTGTAGTTTTCCCAAACAAATATTGTAACCTTATTGTGGGAATTCTAAGAGCATGTTAAGTCTGTCTATAACTCCAATCCATGGGCAAAGCATTGATTATAAATGAACAGTCAATGTCATAAAGGAGAAGCACCTATCTATACCAATGATTTTACTGCATGCTCAAGGCTAATGTCAATGTTAGAGCTACAGAGAATGATAGAAGGAGTGGATTTCCTGTCTGCTGAGCCTAGTTTAGTTGGGTCAATCACATACAGTTGAAGTCGGAAGTTTAAATACACTTAGGTTGGAGTCATTAAAACTCGTTTTTCAACCACTTCAGAAATGTCTTGTTAACAAACTATAGTTTTGGCAAGTCTGTTAGGACATCTATGTTGTGCATAACACAAGTAATTAGATTATTTCATTTATAATTCACTGTGTCACAGTAAACTTCTGACCCACTGGGAATGTGATGAAAGAAATAAAATATTAAATAAATCATTCTCAATACTATTATTCTGACATTTCACATTCTTAAAGTAAAGTGATGATCTTAACTGACCTCAGACAGGGAATTTTTACTGGGATTAAATGTCAGGAATTGTGAAAAACTGAGTTTAAATGTATTTGGCTAAGAAGTATGTAGACTTCTGACTTCAACTGTATCTAACAATTTATTATAATATGCATTTGACTACCTCAGTCACTGTGGCTGTAATATTACAAGTGAAAAACCCAAATCTGCTGCCTTTTCACCTCTTTTACTATGCCACCCTTTTTATTAACAACAGCTCTTCTCCAGAAAAACACTTATCAAACAAAAAACAGACAAAATATATATATATATTTTTCAATTTTTCCCTCCTCTCCTCTGTTGCCCTTGTCTTTCAGGTGTGACAGCCTCCACATGAGGAGATACTGTTCTTTGCAAGGATACTGTTCTGTACAATATGCATACTACCGTTCAAAGGTTTGGTGTCATTAGAAATGTCCTTGTTTTCCATGAAAACATACTTGAAATGAGTTGCAAAATGAATAGGAAATATAGTCAAGACGTTGACAACGTTATAAATAATGATTTTTAATTGAAATAATAATTGTCCTTCAAACGTAGTTTTCGTCAAAGAATCTTCCGTTTGCAGCAATTACAGCCTTGCAGACCATTGGCATTCTAGTTGTCAATTTGTTGAGGTAATCTGAAGAGATTTCACCCCATGCTTCCTGAAGCACCTCCCACCAGTTGGATTGGCTTGATGGGCACTTCTTACGTACCATACGGGTCAAGCTGCTCCCACAACAGCTCAATAGGGTTGAGATCCGGTGACTGTGCTGTCCACTCCATTATAGACAGAATACCAGCTGACTGCTTCTTCCCTAAATAGTTCTTACATCGTTTGGTGCTGTGCTTTGGGTCATTGTCCTGTTGTAGGACGAAATTGGCTCCAATTGAGCGCCGTCCACAGGGTATGGCATGGCCTTGCACGAATGTTCTTCTATGTGATCCGAACACCTCAAACTTAGATTCGTCTGTCCATAACACTTTTTTCCAATCTTCCTCTGTCCAGTGTCTGTGTTCTTTTGCCCATCTTAATATTTTATTTTTATTGGCTAGTCTGAGATATTGCTTTGTCTTTGCAACTCTGCCGAAAGGTCAGCATCCCAGATTGGCCTCTTCACTGTTGACTTTGAGACTGGTGTTTTGCAGGTACTCTTTACTGAAGCTGCCAGTTGAGGACTTGTGAGGCATCTGTTTCTCAAACTAGACAGTCTAATGTACTTGTCCTCTTGCTCAGTTGTGCACCGGGGCCTCCCAATCCACTTTCTATTCTGGTTAGTGCCAGTTTGCGCTGTTCTGTGAAGGGAGTAGTACACAGTGTTGTACGAGATCTTCAGTTTCTTGGCAATTTCTCGCATGGAATAGCCTTCATTTCTCCGAACAAGAATAGACTGAGGAGTTTCAGAAGAAAGGTCTTTGTTTCTGGCCATTTTGAGCCTGTAATCGAACCCACAAATGCTGGTTTTCCAGATACTCAACTAGTCTAAAGGCCAGTTTTATTGCTTCAGTTTTCAACTGTGCTAACAAAATTGCAAAAGGGTTTTCTATTGATCAATTAGCCTTTTAAAATAATAAACATGGATTAGCTAACACAACGTGCCATTGGAACACAGGAGTGATTGAGTGGTTGCTGATAATGGACCTATGTACACCTATGTAGATATTACATTAAAAATCATCTGTTTCCATCTACAGTAGTCATTTACAGCATTAACAATGTCTACACTGCATTTCTGATCAATTTGATATTTTAATGGATAAAAAAATAGCTTTTCTTTCATAAACATGGACATTTCTAAGTGACCCCAAACTTTTGAAACGTAATGTCTTTCTCTCGCTCCAGGTGCAGTAGCCTCAAACACTGGCTGGTCACTTCGGGCGGGAGGAGCTTTTGCACTTGCTTATTCATTCTCTATGCTTCCAGGTTAAGCTACAGTTTTATGCTTCCAGGTTAAACCGGACTCTAGTCCTATGGTTCCAGGTTAAACCAGACTCTAGTCCTATGGTTCCAGGTTAAACCAGACTCTAGTCCTATGCTTCCAGGTTAAACCGGACTCTAGTCCTATGCTTCCAGGTTGAACCAGACTCTAGTCCTAATGCTGGGATAAGGCCTGCATAGGGGACTGGACTCCCAGGTCGGGTGGCAGAGCTCTAACGCTGGGATAAGGCCTGCATAGGGGACTGGACTCCCAGGTCGGGTGGCAGAGCTCTAACGCTGGGATAAGGCCTGCATAGGGGACTGGACTCCCAGGTCGGGTGGCAGAGCTCTAACGCTGGGATAAGGCCTGCATAGGGGACTGGAGTCCCAGGTCGGGTGGCAGAGCTCTAACGCTGGGATAAGGCCTGCATAGGGGACTGGACTCCCAGGTCGGGTGGCAGAGCTCTAACGCTGGGATAAGGCCTGCATAGGGGACTGGAGTCCTGGGTTGCATCCAAAGTGGCACCCTTTCCCTAATGCAATACTTTCTACAAAGCATATGTTATATCATGCAAAGCCATGATGTACCGATTCCATGGCACATGGTTTGAGTTTATACACAAAACAACACCGGATTCAAAACTTCAATTTTTTTTAATTTAAATTATTACACGAAATTCTTGCAACCAGTAGAATGTTGTATATACAATCTTCCCAGCTCTGCAGATTTTTCTGCGAGGAGGCAGTCATTAGATCAGTTATTTTGGTATTGTCCATATGTATCTCGTTTTTGGTCACAGGTCCAGGAATGGCTGAAGAATTGCAACGTTTACCTAGAACTACCGCTGCAGATGGCAATACTGGGTGATTTTAAAAGTCATAGTCAATCAATCAATAATATAATTATTATTTTAGCAAAAATGTTTATCTTTAATTTACAATCTGTAGAAGCTATGAGAATAGAAAGGTTCAGTACTTTTGTGAAGCATCACAGCACAGTTGAAAAATAGAAATCCAAAATGGATGGTGTTAAGAGAGAGATGAATGGAGCTGAAGGGTGGGACTAATAACAAGATAACCAATGTAAAACATACAGGGTCTGTAAAATGTATATAGGTTCAGAAATGTTGTGAAATGTCAACTGTATGTGTATATGGGATTGTATGGGTATGTGTATATATGTGTGTGTATGTGTGGATATATACAGTTAAAGTCGGAAATATATTTAAATTTATATTTAAATTTATTTATATTTCACAATTCCTGACATTTAATCCTAGTAAAAATTCCCTGTCTTAGGTCAGTTAGGATCACCACTTTATTTTAAGAATATGAAATGTCAGAATAATAGTAGAGAGAATAATTTATTTCAGCTTTTATTTCATTCATCACATTCCCAGTGGGTCAGAAGATAACATACACTCAATTAGTATTTGGTAGCATTGCCTTTACATTTTTTAACTTGGGTTAAATGTTTCGGGTAGCTTCCACAAGCTTCACACAATAAGTTGCGTGAATTCTGGCCCATTTTAACTGACAGAGCTGGTGTAACTGAGTCAGGTTTGTAGGCCTCCTTGCTCACACATGCTTTTTCAGTTCTGCCCACACCTTTTCCATAGGATTGAGGTCAGGGCTTTGTGATGGCCACTCCAATACCTTGACTTGACCTTAAGCCATTTTGCCACAACTTTGGAAGTATGCTTGGGGTCATTGTCCATTTGGAAGACCCATTTGGGGTGGCAGCGTAGCCTAGTGGTTAGAGCGTTGGACTAGTAACCGGAAGCGTTGGACTAGTAACCGGAAGGTTGCGAGTTCAAACCCCCGAGCTGACAAGGTACAAATCTGTCGTTCTGCCCCTGAACAGGCAGTTAACCCACTGTTCCCAGGCCGTCATTGAAAATAAGAATTTGTTCTTAACTGACTTGCCTGGTTAAATAAAGGTAAAATAAAAAAAAATAAAATAAAAATTTGCGACCAAGCTTTAACTTCCTGACTGATGTCTTGAGATATTGCTTCAATATATCCACAACATTTCCCTTCCTCATGATGCCATCTATGTTGTGAAGTGCACCAGTCCCTCCTGCAGCAAAGCACCCCCACAACATGCGGCTGCCACCCTCGTGCTCACGGTTGGGATGGTGTTCTTCGGCTTGCCAAGCCACCCCCTTTTTCCTCCAAACATAACGATGGACATTATGGCCAAACAGTTCTATTTTTGTTTCATCAGACCAGAGGACACTTCACCAAAAAGTACAATCTTTGTCCCCATGTGCAGTTGCAAACCTTAGTCTGGCTTTTTTATGGCGGTTTTGGAGCATTGGCTTCTTCATTTCAGGTAGTGTGATATAGGACTCGTTTTACTGTGGATATAGATACCTTTGTACCTGTTTTTTGTCCAGCATCTTCACTGGGTCCTTTGCTGGTGTACTGGGATTCATTTGCACTTTTTGCACCAAAGTACGTTCATCTCTAGGAGACAGAACGCGTCTCCTTCCTGAGCGGTATAAAGGCTGCGTGGTCCCATGGTGTTTATACTTGCGTACTATTGTTTGTACAGATGAGCGTGGTACCTTCAGGTGTTTGGAAATTTCTCCCATGGATGTTCCAGACTTGTGGAGGTCTAATTTTTTTTTTCCTGAGGTCCAGGCTCATTTCTTTTGATTTTCCCATAATTCCAAGCAAAGAGACACTGAGTTTGAAGGTAGACCTTGAAATACATCCACAGGTACACCTCCAATTGACTCAAATTATGTCAATTAACCTAGCAGAAGCTTCTAAAGCCATGACATTTTCTGGAACTTTCCAAGCTGTTTAAAGGCACAGTCAACTTAGTGTATGTAAACTTCTGACCAACTGGAATTGTGATATAGTGAATTATAGGTTAAATAATCTGTCTGTAAACAATTGTTGGAAAAATGACTTGTCATGCACAAGAAGATGTCCTAACCGACTTGCCTAAACTATAGTTTGTTAACAAGAAATTTGTGGAGTGGTTGAAAAACTAGTTTTCATGACTCCAACCTAACTGTATATTTACACCCAAAATATATGGGGCATTGGAAATGATGCAGACAATTACATTGTTGGAAGCAACAATCTATCCGAAATATTAAAGCCATGTCTGTCAGAGCTATAGAGTGGGCCGAAGGGTTGCAGTCAGTCAATATGGCAGAGGGTCTTTGTGCTAGTGGGGATCACCAGGTGTGCCTCTCACTCAGTCTCAGTAATAGCATGTCTACAAAAGACCCCATAGAGTCCAAGTTACCCTACAGACAGACCAGGACCCAGGCCTCTTTGCCAGCACTGGTAATCATATCTCAATACACCTTTCAGTAGCTCAATCATACCGCATAAAGCCAATGATATAAACGGCCTTGGTGACCTGCACTGGATGAATGGTGCTGACATGTGGCACAGGTGTACGTCTGCTGAGTCCTGCATTAATCTGGCTGGTTTCTTTGTGCAACAGTTTGGGAGATTCTGTCTCATTTGGTCTTGTTGTATGGCTTATTTTGTGTCGGAGTCTGCTTATGAATGTGTGGGTGGGGGTGTGCGTACGTGCACCTGTACGTGTGTTTGACTGTGTGTGTGTTTGCCCGTACGTGTGTGTGACTGTGTGTTTGCCCGTACGTGTGTGTGTGTGTGTGTTTGCCCGTACGTGTGTGTGTGTGTGTGTGTGTTTGTCCGTACGTGTGTGTGTGTGTGTGTGTGTTTGTCCGTACGTGCGTGTGTGTGTGTGTGTGTTTGTCCGTACGTGTGTGTGTGTGTTTGTCCGTACATGTGTGTGACTGTGTGTGTGTTTGCCCGTGTGTGTGTGTGTGTGTGTGTGCGTGCGTGCGCTTGCACGTCCATTTCACAGTAGGTCAACCTGACACAGCTTCCAGGCACTGTGTCTAGACTAAACATGACCAATGGAAAAGGCTGCCATGCCAATGATGCCAAAACAATAGCCTATGGCAGCTAGCGCCCGGCCCGGCTCTGTCCTGTCGGTCAATTAGTAACAAAATGTGCCCCTCCGTCCCATCACTTTTATAAAGAGACACACAGAGAGCACATAACAAAGGATGTCCCCCCCCCCCCCCTCATTGTATTGGGTTTCAAAGAGCACAGAGCATCAGAGCGTGCTCAGACCTCAGTCATAGTACCCACCCAGGGTATGTCTATGTTTTGAAACACGCGTGCCACCATGTTGTTGAAGGCTGAATGAAAATTCCCAGACATCCAACCCAAGCAGAAACAGTGTATCCATATGGTAAAGGAATACAGTTGAATTAGCAGGTAGGCTGGATCTGGCACATTTACAGAAATGTTGGTCATCAATGTGCATGGTCCCTGTCGACTAACGTTAAAGACTCCATTTTGTTGGATTTGATTTGAACCACGGTGGGTCCTAAGAGGATTAGTCAGGTCAGCTGCCGCTTGATAACAGGAAGGAATTCCAATCGACTCCACCTCTGTTCCAGACTGTTCTCACCAGGCAGGCTTAATGAGTTAGTGTTGAGGAGAGGGAACGTTCATGGAACACGATAATCAGCTGCAGCTTTTGTCTTGTTAGTTGCTGCACACTACAGTACATTTTATGAACCTATTTGACTATTTTCTTCATATATTTAACCAACTGTCACCCATTTCACCATCTTCTAACCTCACTCAAATTCCAGCAACAAAATTCCTTACACCATTTTAAAGTAATATTGTGTGTGCGTGTGCGCAGTGTAGAACTCATTGAATGTTGAGGGGTGTATAGCTGTGTGTGTGTGTGTGTGTGTTCCTCCTGAACCGTGCTCCTGCCTGTGTTGTTAAGCTGTGTTCCCACATGGCGGTTTACTCCTCTCTGTGTGTTATTAGAGCTACAGAAACCATCTGCTGTTCCTGGGGGAGGGAGGGGGGAGTAGTGCTCTACTTTTGACCAGGGCCCATAGGGGGGGTAGTGCTCTACTTTTGACCAGGGCCCATAGGGGGGGTAGTGCTCTACTTTTGACCAGGGCCCATAGGGGAGGAGAGGGGGGGAGTAGTGCTCTACTTTTGACCAGGGCCCATAGGGGAGGAGAGGGGGGGAGTAGTGCTCTACTTTTGACCAGGGCCCATAGGGAGGGTAGTGCTCTACTTTTGACCAGGGCCCATAATGAGGTTAGTGCTCTACTTTTGACCAGGGCCCATAGTGGGGGGGGGGGGGGTGCTCTACTTTTGACCAGGGCCCATAGGGAGGGGTGGGGGTGGGGGGTGCTCTACTTTTGACCAGGGCCCATAGGGGAGGGGAGGGGGGGAGTAGTGCTCTACTTTTGACCAGGGCCCATAGGGAGGTTAGTGCTCTACTTTTGACCAGGGCCCATAGGGGGGGCTCGGGGGGTGCTCTACTTTTGACCAGGGCCCATAGGGGAGGGGGGGGAGTAGTGCTCTGCTTTTGACCAGGGCCCATGGGGGGGTAGTGCTCTACTTTTGACCAGGGCCCATAGGGGGGGGGGTGCTCTACTTTTGACCAGGGCCCATAGGGGGGAGTAGTGCTCTACTTTTGACCAGGGCCCATAGGGGGAACTAGTGCACTGTATTGGAAATAAGGTGCCATTTGGGACACTGTATTTGTCATGGGTATGGGGCATACGGTGGACAGCATGAGGAGCCTGGGCTGAATTGGTGTGATGATTTCTGTTCTGTGGTCCAGGCTGAGTACTGTCTGTTGAGGTACAGTTCAAAGACAGCGGTTACAGGAATGTAGCCATCAAACATTGTTGTTTGATTAAATGGTGGCTGGGCACCGATAGTGTACCAGTTGAAACTGGCTGTGTGCAAATAACATTACAGTAATGATTGTTGCTAGACTGGTTTTCTGCTTAGAAATGGCATACAGTAGCAGGACTGATTTTCTTATAAATGACTCTAAGGTTGCACATTTTGGGGAATATGCAGAGGTGGAAACTTTCCATGGGAATTAACGGGAATATATGGAAATTAACAGGAATATATTGGAATTAACATGAATACCATTTAAATGTAACAGTTTTTGGAGTTGGATATGTTTACCATATCATATGGAGACCTTCACTTGAACTTTGTTGAACTCTGCATGCAGCAAATGAGGAGATAAAGCATGTCTGGTTGGAGGGGTGTATGCTGGGTGAAGAACATTCAGAAATCTCTTCCAATACACATTGCCTGTGAGCATCAGAGGTGAACCAGTTGCATACACAGCTCGAGCAAGACATTCATCAGCGTTTCTCTGACTACGTTGCTCCATTGAGTCAAACAAACTTCTCATTCCAGGAGGACCGTGAGCTGTTGCTATCGATAAGGTGTCTGATTCATCATTTTCACCTCGAATCGAAGTAATGACGCTTTTGTCAGAGGTTGCTTGTTGTGAGCGCTGAGGGAACTTAATGCACTTGGCCAGATGATTCTGCATCTTCGTTGCATTCTTCACATATGATTTGGCACAGCATTTGCAAATGTCCACATCTTTTCCTTCTACATTAGCTGCAGTGAAATGTCTCCACACATCAGATAGTGCCCGTGGCATTTTCCTGTAAAGATTATATATATATTTTTTAAAACCACAAATACAATTCCATTTACAGATAAATAGTTAAGCAGTTAGATTAAACAACTCCTTTGTAAAATAAATGTTTTAAAATGAAACCTGTATGAAACAGGTGAATTAAAACCCACATGGTAGCAAAAACTAACTAGCAGAAATTGTTAACAAGTTAGAAATGATTTAAACACACTTTGCTGTAGGCTACTATTTACTAGTTAACAAAATATAATGTATGTCATATACAATATATTCACCCCACCCAGTATTGTCATCAAAACTTACCAGAAAGCATGTAGTCCTTGGCTCAGACAGTGTGGTAGTGTGGGCTCAATAGCATCTCATTAGTGTGCAAGATCTTGAGAATGCACTGTGCATGTGATGGAAGAATGCACTGTGCATGTGATGGAAGAATGCACTGTGCGTGTGATGGAAGAATGCACTGTGCGTGTGATGGAAGAATGCACTGTGCATGTGATGGAAGAATGCACTGTGCGTGTGATGGAAGAATGCACTGTGCATGTGATGGAAGAATGCACTGTGCATGTGATGGAAGAATGCACTGTGCGTGTGATGGAAGAATACACTGTGCATGTGATGGAAGAATAAACTGTGCATGTGATGGAAGAATACACTGTGCATGTGATAGAAGAATGCACTGTGCATGTGATGGAAGAATACACTGTGCATGTGATGGAAGAATGCACTGTGCATGTGATGGAAGAATACACTGTGCATGTGATGGAAGAATACACTGAGCATGTGATGGAAGAATACACTGTGCATGTGATAGAAGAATACACTGTGCATGTGATGGAAGAATACACTGTGCATGTGATAGAAGAATACACTGTGCATGTGATGGAAGAATACACTGTGCATGTGATGGAAGAATACACTGCATGTGATGGAAGAATACACTGTGCATGTGATAGAAGAATACACTGTGCATGTGATGGAAGAATACACTGTGCATGTGATGGAAGAATACACTGTGCATGTGATGGAAGAATGCACTGTGCATGTGATGGAAGAATACACTGTGCATGTGATGGAAGAATACACTGTGCATGTGATGGAAGAATGGGCTGCAATTCCATTGAATTGGGGATAGTTTAACCAAAATATGCCACAAGACCTAGAATTGCCTTATGTGTATCCCACAAAAACAGGTTCACTGTTATAAGCAAACTTTTTTTAATGTATTTAAGCAATTTACCAGAAAGTTTCTGACCCTTTGCAGCCCTAAATGACCGTAGCTGGACTGATTTTCTTGTAAATGACACCGTAATGATCGCTAGCTAGTAGGGTCGGGACGGGACGATACCAGTATCACAATATTTGTTCTATGGCAAACATGGTCCTTTAAAACCTGCTGTATGTAAAATAGTGTGGTACAGCTTGGAAAATAAATACATGTGACTCTGGATGACAACATTATGGATGTTTGTTTCCAACATTAGGGCTGTTTTCCTAAATAAGTTCAAATCAAATTTCAAATCAAATTTATTTATATAGCCCTTCGTACATCAGCTGATATCTCAAAGTGCTGTACAGAAACCCAGCCTAAAACCCCAAACAGCAAGCAATGCAGGTGTAGAAGCACGGTGGCTAGGAAAAACTCCCTAAATAAGTTAAATCCACTTTGTGTTTTTTTTTCCTTGCCATGATACTGGTATCATCCTGACCTACTAGCTAGCTGTTAGAACATATTACAATACATAACCCTATCATCTGTGGTGTTAGCAAGCTAGCTATATTAGCTACTATGCTCACTAGCTGGCTAGATAAACATGGTGCTAAGATATCAGGTGGGAGCCTAGTAGCCAATGTAGCTGGCTAACGTGATCTATTTACTGCTGTGCTGATCTGACCAACCGCAAACATACTCATCAATTAGATGATCGTTGTAATCGAGAACAAATGAATTGTTTTAAAATACCTACATAAAGGTTGGCAAAAGGTTTAGCGACCGAACACTCTTCCTTCATGTTTATGGACCAAGAAAGCTGTAGATCGGTGCGTGTATGAGAGTTCTCACTTCTCGAACTAGGGGCATGTTTTGAGTCATTCACACAAGAACGTTCATCGTCGTTTCATATGTTTTCCTTCCCTCGCACTCCTTGTTGGATATGATGCACATTTATGTCTTGGTAGAGAGTGTCATCGCCATAGCTAGTTATCGTAGTAGCAGTAAACCGCAGCAAGTGATATGAGCAATGGAGAGAGATGTGAGGAAATCTGAAAGGGAGCGGAGTTAAAGCCTATTGTAGCAGTCGATCAAGTTACAACCCGCTCATTTCTAGACAGATAGACGAAAAGCAAGTTGATTTGAATTTCATCCTGGCAGTTGAGTTGATTTAGTAATGCGTCCTGACAGTTGAGTTGATTTAGTAATGCGTCCTGACAGTTGAGTTGATTTAGTAATGCGTCCTGACAGTTGAGTTGATTTAGTAATGCGTCCTGACAGTTGAGTTGATTTAGTAATGCGTCCTGACAGTTGAGTTGATTTAGTAATGTGTCCTGACAGTTGAGTTGATTTAGTAATGCGTCCTGACAGTTGAGTTGATTTAGTAATGCGTCCTGACAGTTGAGTTGATTTAGTAATGCGTCCTGACAGTTGAGTTGATTTAGTAATGCGTCCTGACAGTTGAGTTGATTTAGTAATGCGTCCTGACAGTTGAGTTGATTTAGTAATGCGTCCTGACAGTTGAGTTGATTTAGTAATGCGTCCTGACAGTTGAGTTGATTTAGTAATGCGTCCTGACAGTTGAGTTGATTTAGTAATGCGTCCTGACAGTTGAGTTGATTTAGTAATGCGTCCTGACAGTTGAGTTGATTTAGTAATGCGTCCTGACAGTTGAGTTGATTTAGTAATGCGTCCTGACAGTTGAGTTGATTTAGTAATGCGTCCTGACAGTTGAGTTGATTTAGTAATGCGTCCTGACAGTTGAGTTGATTTAGTAATGCGTCCTGACAGTTGAGTTGATTTAGTAATGCGTCCTGACAGTTGAGTTGATTTAGTAATGCGTCCTGACAGTTGAGTTGATTTAGTAATGCGTCCTGACAGTTGAGTTGATTTAGTAATGCGTCCTGACAGTTGAGTTGATTTAGTAATGCGTCCTGACAGTTGAGTTGATTTAGTAATGCGTCCTGACAGTTAAAAATGTATATTTTCCTGATCACGGAAAATGACTAAACAATACTACACATCATGACGTTGTACCCATTTGAATGGATAGATGTTCTTTTATATTCTCAAACTAACATCAGTGCCTATGTGATGTCCTTCCGTACAGGTCTGACATCCTGGACTGATGCGTCTATGCAAATGTTGTTGATCAGTAGGCTAATATAAAGTCCCAAATGGAAGACAAGCACCATGGACTCCACTGATCAGCCAAAACAAGCTCAATAACTCAATGCACACACTCCTGTTTAATATGCATTCACCTGTATTGTAAGTAGGCCTACGCTGTCTTCATTTACCCAGGTTAAGAGATTGACCATTCAAATACAATTATTACTATAATGTTATGTAGTTAGATTGGTGAAAAACGTTTGAAAATGTATGCATTAATGCATACATGGATGTCTCTGGGAAATGTCATCAACATTTTCTAATTGAATGATATGATATGAATGTCGGCCGTCGCCTCCTTGACCCCCAAAAATCAGTATTGGCATCTGCACTATGAAAATATGTGTTGGTCGTTCTCTAATTAAAAGTGTTAGCGCTAGTAATGTATGTATCAATATTTATGTTTACAAATGAGCTGTGACACAGCCAATGAATATATAGCACCACTTTAGATTTCACCCCTGTCTCATAATCGAATGGTTCAGGCCTTTTGGGACATGTTGACACTCGGATTGAACATGTGCAAAATCAGGAATAGGCCTACCTTGTTGGTCAGCGTGCTACGAGGCTACTGATATTGCCTTGGGATGTTCGGCATACGAAATGACTTTTTTAGTTCAATGACTGTCACCACAGTTACATGCAGTTCCACCCTGAAGAAGACGATGCATGAGGTATTTTCTGAAGGTAGAAAGAAAGTCATTTCTACAATTCGTAATGTTTGAATTGATTTCTGACAGATCCAGCAGACCGATGCCCTCCTGTTTTAGACCGATGTGAGTCGTTACGTTCCTTCTGAATAGGGCGCTGCTTTTGACCCGAGCCCTATGGGGTGTCATTTGAGACTCGGGATGATGTCACTGTTCCTAGAAGCTCCGGACATAACATTCTATCCCATCAACCAGATAGATCATAGGGATGTGTACAATATAGGACATTTAACACAGGATATGATTGAACCTTTATTCACATGCTGCTGTCATTGAAGCCTTCTAATGGGTATTGGTTTGGGGGATGAAGGCCGGTCTGTGTCTGATAGAAGTCCCCTTAGACAGCAGCTCAAATCAAGCCTGTCGCCTACATACTTACTTTATTCTAGTCTACCCGTAAATCAAAGGTTGTGTGATGGACGGACAACTTTGGTTCCAAATAAATAATACATTTGTTGGTTTTGGAGAAAACTGAAAGCTTGGCATGTATAGTCAGTCTGAGAGCTTGGTTTAGCTGCATGTATAGTCAGTCTGAGAGCTTGGTTTAGCTGCAGGGATAGTCAGTCTGAGAGCTTGGTTTAGCTGCATGTATAGTCAGTCTGAGAGCTTGGTTTAGCTGCAGGTATAGTCAGTCTGAGAGCTTGGTTTAGCTGCATGGTTTAGCAGTCAGTCTTTGTAGTGTCAGACAGCAACCCACATGGTCAGCAACTCTAAAAAGTGTTATTGGACAGTTGGTTTCAGGAACACTTAAGAGTAAGAAAACAGATCAGATTTTCACTTGTCTGTTTCGACCTTGCCGTGCCAATCTGCACACTTCTGAGTGCCAGCAGTCTGTCCTCTGTCCTTTTACGTAGGCTAATCCATCAGGGTCCTCTAC
Organism: Oncorhynchus mykiss; assembly: GCF_057628025.1. NCBI lineage: Eukaryota > Metazoa > Chordata > Actinopteri > Salmoniformes > Salmonidae > Oncorhynchus > Oncorhynchus mykiss. Next base: position 11,379,065 of record NC_143033.1, on the reverse strand, counting down.
ATATTTCACACCACACTTTATTGGATTCTATGGTGTTCTATTCTATTTAGCTTCGCTTGTATGGTGAGGCTCATTTGTCTGCTGTTTATTCCCCCTGGTTGTGTTTGTGTTATAATGTCTTAGGAATGACACACACCCATTTGTTTGGAATGATTTTGTTGAGACCGCTAATGGGTAGAAACTAAGATAGTGGTGTTTGTATAGAACCATGTAGAGAATGAGTTATCTACAGAATCTATGTACACATGAAGAATCCATCAATGTACGTAACTGGAGATTGTTTCTGCATCCCATATGCACCCTATCCCTAAGAAAAGTAGTGCACTATATAGGGAATAGGGTGCCATAGGGCTCTGGTCTAAAGTAGTGCACTATATAGGGAATAGGGTGCCCTGGAGAAATTGCAGTATTTCCTCTGTGCACATTTGTAATGTGTTGTTTTGTGAAGAAGACCATGTATGTGTAAATCGGACATCAATCAGGCATCAGACACAACGCTAGTGTCTGTGTTACATCTCTTCTGTGATGCTCTCTGTCTTTCTCAGGCTGAAATGTGTCTGTGTGTTAGATCTGTTCATAACATTGGCCAATATACACTGTGTACAAAACATTAGGAGCACCTGCTCCTTCCATGACAAAAAAAATAAATAATAAAAAAAAATATATATATATATACAGTGCCTTGCAAAAATATTCGTCCCCCTTGAACTTTGCGACCTTTTGCCACATTTCAGGCTTCAAACATAAAGATATAAAACGTTATTTTTTTGTGAAGAATCAACAACAAGTGGGACACAATCATGAAGTGGAACGACATTTATTGGATATTTCAAACTTTTTTAACAAATCAAAAACTGAAAAATTGGGCGTGCAAAATTATTCAGCCCCCTTAAGTTAATACTTTGTAGCGCCACCTTTTGCTGTGATTACAGCTGTAAGTCGCTTGGGGTATGTCTCTATCAGTTTTGCACATCGAGAGACTGATTTTTTTCCCATTCCTCCTTGCAAAACAGCTCGAGCTCAGTGAGGTTGGATGGAGAGCATTTGTGAACAGCAGTTTTCAGTTCTTTCCACAGATTCTCGATTGGATTCAGGTCTGGACTTTGACTTGGCCATTCTAACACCTGGATATGTTTATTTTTGAACCATTCCATTGTAGATTTTGCTTTATGTTTTGGATCATTGTCTTGTTGGAAGACAAATCTCCGTCCCAGTCTCAGGTCTTTTGCAGACTCCATCAGGTTTTCTTCCAGAATGGTCCTGTATTTGGCTCCATCCATCTTCCCATCAATTTTAACCATCTTCCCTGTCCCTGCTGAAGAAAAGCAGGCCCAAACCATGATGCTGCCACCACCATGTTTGACAGTGGGGATGGTGTGTTCAGGGTGATGAGCTGTGTTGCTTTTACGCCAAACATAATGTTTTGCATTGTTGCCAAAAAGTTCAATTTTGGTTTCATCTGACCAGAGCACCTTCTTCCACATGTTTGGTGTGTCTCCCAGGTGGCTTGTGGCAAACTTTAACCGACACTTTTTATGGATATCTTTAAGAAATGGCTTTCTTCTTGCCACTCTTCCATAAAGGCCAGATTTGTGCAATATACGACTGATTGTTGTCCTATGGACAGAGTCTCCCACCTCAGCTGTAGATCTCTGCAGTTCATCCAGAGTGATCATGGGCCTCTTGGCTGCATCTCTGATCAGTCTTCTCCTTGTATGAGCTGAAAGTTTAGAGGGACGGCCAGGTCTTTGCAGTGGTCTGATACTCCTTCCATTTCAATATTATCGCTTGCACAGTGCTTCTTGGGATGTTTAAAGCTTGTTTAAAGCCGGATTTGGATACAAAAAGATTTCCCATCCAAATCCGGCTTTAAACTTCTTCACAACAGTATCTCGGACCTGCCTGGTGTGTTCCTTGTTCTTCATGATGCTCTCTGCGCTTTTAACGTACCTCTGAGACTATCACAGTGCAGGTGCATTTATACGGAGACTTGATTACACACAGGTGGATTGTATTTATCACCATTAGTCATTTAGGTCAACATTGGATCATTCAGAGATCCTCACTGAACTTCTGGAGAGAGTTTGCTGCACTGAAAGTAAAGGGGCTGAATAATTTTGCACGCCCAATGTTTCAGTTTTTGATTTGTTAAAAAAGTTTGAAATATCCAATAAATGTCGTTCCACTTCATGATTGTGTCCCACTTGTTGTTGATTCTTCACAAAAAAATACAGTTTTATATCTTTATGTTTGAAGCCTGAAATGTGGCAAAAGGGTGCAAAGTTCAAGGGGGCCGAATACTTTCGCAAGGCACTGTATATATATTTCACCTTTATTTAACCGGATAGGCAAGTTGAGAACAAGTTCTCATTTACAATTGCGACCTGGCCAAGATAAAGCAAAGCAGTTCGACACATACAACAACAGAGTTACACATAGGACTGACCAGGTGAATCCATGATCCCTTATTGATGTCACTTGTTAAATCCACTTCAATCAGTGTAGATGAAGGGTAGGAGACGGGTTGAAGAAGGAGTTTTAAGCATTGAGACAATTGTGACATGGATTATGTATGTGTGCCATTCAGAGTGTGAAAAGGCAAGACAAAAGATTTAAGTGTTTTGAGTGTGTCAAGAACTGCAATGCTGCTGGATTTTTCACACTCAATAATTTCCCGTTTGTATCAAGAACGCTCCACCACCCAATGAACATCCAGCCAACTTGACACAACTGTGTGAAGCATCCCGAAAGTATTCAGAACCCTGGACTTTTTTCCCTCATCAATCTGCACCCAATACCCATAATGACAAAGCAAAAAAAATAATTAAAAAAAAGTGTTTTTAAAAAATGTGCACAAAAAAACAATATAAAAACAATTCAATGATCACATTTACATAAGTATTCAGACCCTTTAGCCAGTACTTTGTTGGAGCACCTTTGGCAGCTCTGTCAGAGTTACGATCGTGGTCTTTGTCACTTCCCTGACCAAGGTCCTTCTCCCTCGATTGCTCAGTTTCGCCGGGTGGTCAATTAATTGAATTTACAACAGGTGGACTCCAATCAAGTTGTAGAAACAACTCAAGGATGATCAATGGAAACAAGATGCACCTGAGCTCAATTTAGAGTCTCATAGCAAAGAGTCTAAATACTTATGTAAATAAGGTATTTCTGTTTTTAACTTTTAATACATTTCCCAAAAATTCTTTAAAAAAAAACTGTTTTTGCTTTGTCATTATGGGGTATTGTGTGTAGATTGATGAGGGGCAAAAAATAATTATAATTGAATAAGGCTGTAAAATAACAAAATGTGGAATGAATACTTCCCGAATGCACTGTAGGCCAGCATCCCTGTGGAACACTTTCGACTCCTTGTAGAGTGCGTGGCCTAACAAATTGAGGCTGTTCTGAGTGCAAACGGGGGTGCAACTCTGTGTTAAACAGGTGTTCTTAATGTTAAGTACTCAGTGGAAGTATTTGTTTAATAAACGTAGGTCCAGATCAGGGTTCTCCAACTGCTGGCCCTCCAGTGATTTTATTTAGCATCATTCTTTGACTGACAAAGAAAATCAGCTCCAAGTGATTTTAATTTAGGAAATCTGTTCCAAAGTATTCCCACACACAATAGAGAGATATATGTGATCTTATACAAATGTAAGCAAGGTTTGAAATTGCTATGTTTAAGTCAAATATTATATTTGTTTTGGGGTTCTTGCAGTCAATTTGAAGTTATTTGTCATTATGTCCTGGCCTCCTGACCATCTGCTGAAAAAAAAAAATGAATCTAGTTGATGATCCCTGGTCTGGATTATGTGGACTGAAGAGTATGACAAATATAATGCCCTTAATAGTGCAGCCAGTCTTGTGATACCAGGATGTGATACCAGAATCCTCTGATCTTTGTATAGACTCTAAATAGCCCTGTTGCCTTTCCTCTCCCCTTTTCCTTTCTCCCTCCAGTCTATTTGCACTGCTGTCCAAGAAGCACAACAAGGTCTTGGAACAGGCTACCCAGTCTCTGAGAGGTCCCCGGGGGGCAGACGACAGCTCTGTGCTGCCTGACTACGT